>NC_141540.1:89698888-90002500 GCF_021556685.1 Rattus norvegicus
TTAATAGGGCTGTGGGAAGTTACAGAGAGGTTTAGAAACAAATCTAAAATATATTTCAACAAGTTGACTTTGTTTAACCACAAGAAAAATATGCAAGCCCTTTAAAAATGTAGATCGCTCCTGAGAGACACAGCCAGAATACAGCAAATACAGAGGCGAATGCCAGCAGCAAACCACTGAACTGAGAATAGGTCCCCCGTTGAAGGAATCAGAGAAAGAACTGGAAGAGCTTGAAGGGGCTCGAGACCCCATATGTACAACAATGCCAAGCAACCAGAGCTTCCAGGGACTAAGCCACTACCTAAAGACTATAGATGGACTGACCCTGGACTCTGACCTCATAGGTAGCAATGAATATCCTAGTAAGAGCACCAGTGGAAGGGGAAGCCCTGGGTCCTGCTAAGACTGAACCCCCAGTGAACTAGTCTATGGGGGGAGGGCGGCAATGGGGGGAGGGTTGGGAGGGGAACACCCATAAGGAAGGGGAGGGGGGAGGGGGATGTTTGCCCGGAAACCGGGAAAGGGAATAACACTCGAAATGTATATAAGAAATACTCAAGTTAATAAAAAAAAAATGGTATCTTTCAAATGAATTTCAGTGACACCAGGACAAAAAGGAAACACCTTGCCCCACTGGATTTGTGCACAAATTTAATTATATTCTGTTGGTTAAATAAAGACTAACTTAGGTGGGAGATGTGATGAGCGTCCTGGGGCGAGTTGAAATAGGACGTAAGTTGTGGGCATATCATGTACACACATGAAAATCTAAAAGGAGAATTTTAAAATTAAGTTATTAAAGAAAGGTAGAATTGACAAAGACAGAACAAGAAAGTCATGACGAGGCATCCAGTCGTCTTCGGAAAGTAGATGTGCCTCAGTAGACATCCACACTCAGGTGGATGTTTTCCAAGAGGTGGGCCAGAAACAGTCAAAACTAAATGAATTCCATGATGGAATTTATGGTTGGTTGACTGATTTTGGTTTTGTTTTTATTCCCTGATGGGGATGTTTGATTTTACACAGGTATTTTTGTGTGTGTGCGTGTCTTATTGGTTTCAGATTTTTGTTCTTTTTATGTTTGTGTGATTGAGAGGCAGGGAGTAGGAAGAAAAGGATAAAGTGTATGAAATGGGTATATGGGAAGGTGGAGACAATCTGGGGGACTGGTAAAACATTAACAATATGTACTAAGTGAGAAAAATTTAAGTTTAAAGGTAGCCAAAAAGCAATCAGAATAATAAGGACAGGTTAGAATTAATGTCATATAGTTCAACTGAACAGTAAATTAGAGATTTCTGGGAATGTAAGAGCTCACATTACATGAGGAGGTTATAGGACTGGATAAAGAAAGGCAAATTTCAAAAATAGTGGCTCAGGGGCTAAGGCACTGGTGGTCTGGGTTTGATACCAAGAACCCCCCACCATAGAAAGAGGGAATTGACATCAGAAAGTTGTATTATGACCCCCACAAGTGTGTCTTGGAATGTACAAACCCACTGTACCCCACAGAAATGAATAAATGTAATTTTCTTAATTCTAGGGGGAAAAAGACAACTTTAAGCTAATAACTTTTAACAAATAAGAGTAAAGTGATATGAAAATAATATTTAAATGTCACAAATAAGATATAAGCTAATATTCTATGATGTTTTATTCTCACGCGAATAACTGTTAGTTGTTAAAATCAAATATTTGCAAAGCCCTATGCAAAATTCTATGAAGATTTCCAACTGAGGAGAACATAAATAATGACCTCCTCTTTTTTTGTTATATGCAGGAATAGAATAAGCACAATTTTCTTAAATACTGACAGATTATGGTAAGAATGATGACTAAGTTATAAATACATTTTATGGCAGATGCGAGGAAATGAGGTTTAATTTCAACTAGTGGGTATCTAGAGAGCAAGGATACAAGGATGGAATTTCCTGGAGATAAATATACAGAGTGTATTTTCAACAAGAAACAGTTCAGCAAAACTGGATATATTTAAGCAGCGCAAAGTCTTCTACACTGGACCATCTGATCTTTGTAGAGTGAATATGAAATGCAATGTTTCAGTAAAAATTTAGACATGGAATACATTAAGTATCATAAGGATGTTTTAGAAAATTAATTATTTTTAAAAACCCTTCTAAATAGGTCCCCTACACATATGTAACAGATGTGTAGCATGATCTCCATGCGGGTCCCCTAACAAGTGAAGTGGGGTAAGGGGTTAACTGACTCTGTTGCCTCCTTTTACATCCTTTTCCCCTATTGGAACTGCTTCGTATGTGTCAGGGAGAGGATGCTTCTAGTCCTGCTGAGGCTTGGTGTGCTAGAGCTCTTTGGTAGGCAAGAGGAGGCCTTCCTTTCTCAGAGGAGAAAGAGGAGAGGAAATGGAGGGAGGAGGTGTGAGGGCAGGACTTGGAGGAGAAGAGGGAGGGGGCAGTGATCAGAATGTAAAGTGACTAAGTAAATAAGGTAAGGAAAATAATAATAAAATAAATTAAGATTAGTAAGACAAAAATCAAGTTAAACATGTATAATATAGAACAAAAATAAGCAAATTAAGTATCTAAGGAAGCTCAATATCAGCTGTAGTGTTAACTGATTGAACTCTGTCATGTTCAGAACTCTCGGTTTCTCCAAGTTTCACCACTCTTTGGAGAACTAAGTATTCGAGATTCTGGGAGCTATCTTCCCAGAGAAGAAGGTTTCGTCAGAATTAGTTACTGTTCTGGGAACAGACTCAGGAAATTAGACAAAGGTAGTAGAAGGATGACACTATTTCTATTAGAACATGTAGTTACTGTATTAGAAACTTTCCTACTTCCTATGATGTATTTATTCAAGAAGAACCAATTTCAGCATCAAACAGCAGTAGAGCATTCACAACAGACAGCTAGCACACACGTCTCCCAGAGGGTTGGCATTACTGCGTTTATATTGAGTTGATTACCAGGCAACAAAGTAGAATTTTTACCATTAAAGCATGGGTAACAAAGAGTACACATGGGGGGACCTGTGGCTCCAGTTGTATATGTAGCAGAGGATTGCCTTATCTGGCATCATGTGAAGGCTTGATGACCCAGGATAGGGGAATTCTAGGGCACTGAGATAGGAGTGGTGGATGAGTAGGGGAGCACCCTCAGAGAAACAGGGGGAGGAAGGAAGATATAGGGGGGTTGTGGAGGGGAAAGTGGGAAGGCAGATAACGTTTGAAATTTAAATAAATAAAATAACTAATAAAAAAGGAAAAACAAAACAAACAAAAAACATGGGTAACAAGTTAAAATGTCTTAAACATGTAAAATCTACCTCTCTATATATTTATATACACATAAACACATTGTGTTGTCATTCG
Organism: Rattus norvegicus; assembly: GCF_021556685.1. NCBI lineage: Eukaryota > Metazoa > Chordata > Mammalia > Rodentia > Muridae > Rattus > Rattus norvegicus. Next base: position 89,702,241 of record NC_141540.1, read on the forward strand.
TCTAGACAAAAAGTATTTTATAATAAACACCAATGTTAAATATTTATTTTAAAAATTATGTTTATTCTTTGAGAATTTCATGCATTTATTTTTATCAAATATTACAAAGTCTCCCAGGAGCCTACTATCCAATTTCATTGTCATTTTCTCTCTCTCTCTTAAAAACAAAACAGAATAAAACAAAAACAAGAAAAATAAATCTCTCTCTCTCTCTCTCTCTCTCTCTCTCTCTCTCTCTCTCTCTCACACACACACACACACACACACACACACACACACACACACACATACACACACACACACACACCTTCTCTCTCTCTCTAAAAGTAAGCTATACAGTTCACCACTGGGAATGAAATTTGTGGGACAAAGGTCTTGCCCTAGTCCCAGCTTGCCCTCTCCATTCCATGTTTCCATGTGGAGATGTGTGCTCTAAGCATCCCGCTCAAACAATCATGCTGGTTGCTCCCTGCCATGGTGGGTATTTTCTTTTGGGAACTATAAACAAGTGAACACTTCCTTCTATAAAATACCTTGGTCATGATGTGTCATCACAGCATCAAAATGGTAATGGAAACCCAATCCAAGTAAAATCAACTGAGTCAGGAGTCAGGGTGGCAAAATCTACTGAAATCTTTTTACACTAAACAGATATGTAACATTCCTAAACATTTTGCTTTCAAGGATAAATTGGACATTCGAATAGACTTCAGTAGCCACCAATGATGGAGTTAAAAAGATTTGAAGTGTATACCAATTTAAAAATTTGTACAGTATAAATTGATTTTTCTGCGGACAATTTTAGCGTAAACCAATTTGATGAATTTGCTTTAGTATGATATAATTCAGTTCACTGCAAATTTATAAAGTATGCATTCATTTTTAGGGTGCTATAACAGGATACATAATATTGACTCAGATTTTTAATTATCTCAATAAAAGTCACCACTTATAGAACATATTTGTTTCAATTAGGTTTCTACAAAAACGGAATCAGCAGCTGGAGAGATGGTTCGGGTTTAAGAGTACTTCTTGCTCTTCCTCAGAATCAGGGTTTGTTGGTCAACACCCATGTCTGGCAACTCAGGGTTGGCTCCAGGTCCTAGTCACCTGACGCCCTCTTCTGTCATCTGCGAGGCATTGCACTTATGTGCCTATACCCACAGAAAGGCACACACATGGACAAATTATTGATAACAATGAAAATAAAAGTTTAAAAGGAAGTAATCTCACAGAACACTTCCAATGCAAGCCAGACAGGATTTAAATTTAGAAAAAGTTGATTAATAGGAAACGAGGTCTTTATATAGTTTATAAATGTGGCTCTCTTTCACCTTTTATTAAATTGCAAAGTATAAAATATACAATGAAAAATGCAGGTAATTACAATGCTGAAGTGTGGTATCATGGCGCCTACATCTTTACCACACATGAATTTTTGTTTTTCATTTGAGCAGCAAACTCAGCCCTAATAAAGGATCCTTTGACACATGTCTAAACACTAATGTGCATTCTGCCTCTCTGGCAAAGTAATAGGTCTGACCTTTGTGTAATGTCATTCTGATTTCCCCTGTTTCTATTGCCTTCACTTCTTCTCACAGCATGTAAAATAAATAACTGTGAGCTCAGAAATAATCATGACAGGAAAAAGTGCTCTTATATATGTGAAAGGGATTGCGTGAACGTATTCACTACATTTTTCCCTCTCCAAATCTTTGAAATTCGATTTGATGTGGTGAAGGAGCATGGGTTTTGCCTTGGCAAGGTCTGCTTTGAAACTGAGAGCGTGTGTGTCAATTTGGTATGCCATAGCAACCATTTAAAATACCCTGGAGGTCTGCTTGGTTGATATTGTTGATCTTCAGAGTAGGGAAATGCTAGGGCAGTGAAGTGATAGTGGGTAGGTGGGTGAGCTCCCTCATAGAAGCAGGGGTGAGGGGAGATGGGACACAGGGCTTGTAGAGGGGAAACCGGGAAGGGGGATAACATTTGAAATGCTAATATATATATTATGTAATTTATATAATATACATACACAATACCCATTGGTTTGCTGTTAAGCAATGCTGAATATGTTAAAGTGTGTTAATATAAAAGAAAAGGAACTGATTTTTCCACTTGCTACTTAATTCTAAGTTATTTCTCATGCTTTCTTTAAAAATATGTCTTCTTTTTTAGATTGGATGTTTTATTATGCATGAGATTGTGTGTTTTATTATGCATGTATGTCTGTATGCCCCTAGAGGCCAGAAGATCACATAGGATTCCCTGAGTCAGGAGTTACAGATATTTGCTAACTGATAAATGGCAGCTGGGGATTGAACCCATGTCCTGTGGGAAAGCAGCCAGTTTTCTTAACCATTAAGCTTTATCTCCAGTCCTTTATAGCCCCTTTTAAAAAGAAAACGTTTGTTCCTTGCATCTAATGTAACATGTTTAAATGTGGATGAGGTTTATGAAACAAAGATTGCTCTTTATCCAAATATTCTTCTTGGGAAACATGTTGAAATGACATAGAATCCTTGATATACTTCTGGGTCCATTTCCAGGTGTCATACAGTACCTTGATTCAAAGCCAGTCTACTTGCTATCCATATTCTAAATCACAAAGAAGAAAAGAAATGGAGACTTACTGTAATCCTGTAGAGTCTTTAATGGAAGCTTTCAGGTGAGGTTGTGAAGAATTAACAATAATACCTCAGCCATGAAGCTCACATAAGAGACAAACAAACCAACAAAAATAACCTGCACAATTTAGTTAAAACCTGGAGAGTTTTAGAGGGAGGGGGTAGGGAAGATACATTTTTACAATGATTAGCTAGTTTTCTTTTTCCCGTTTTACATACCGATCACCACTTTTCCCTTACTTCCCCCCCCGCCGCCTCCCCCCATGTCATCCCTCACACAATCTCTCTCCCTATCCTCACCTTCTCTTCTCCTTTGAGAAGAGTTATGTCCTGTCTGGGTATCAATCTATTCTCGCACCTCAAGTCACTACAGATCTTGGCACATCCTCTCCCACTGAGGCCAGACAAGGCAGCCCAGTGAGAACAGAATCTACAGGCAGGTAACAGTCAGGGTAAGCCTCTGCTTCAGTCAGGCAGGTCACAGTCAGGGTAAGCCTCTGCTTCAGTCAGGCAGGTCACAGTCAGGGTAAGCCTCTGCTTCAGTCTTTGAGGAACCCACATGAAGACCAAGAGGCACATCTGCTAAATATGTGGAGGTAGGCCTAGGACCAGTCCATGCTTGCTCTTTGGTTGGTGGTTTAGTCTCTGGGAGTCTCAAGGGTCCATGTTAGTTGACTCTGTTAGTCTTTTTGTGATTAGGTAGTTTTTAAGAAAACTGAATCTACATTCCCCTAGTAGCCTCATGAGATTTCCTCTGTATACAGACAAAAAAAAATCAAACTAGCTAAAAACCATTCCACTCCATTCTAGATAATGAATAAATGGTACAAAACTGCCATTTCATAGTAAAATTTTAGTGATGATCTGCAAATAGCATAGGACTAAACTTCAGGGAAAAAAGTCAAAGTACACAGGTAGATTTGTTCCTTTTGGTACTCATGCATCCCTGTCAAGTATAAAGGGACTATTTTCTATTTCCTTTTTTCTTATATTACAAGAAAGAAAGAGTGAGTGAGTGCTGGGGAGGTAAGAGAAACCAAAAATCTTTTGCTTTGCAATAGAATATCAGTTCTATACTCACAAGGCATAGGAAAGAAAAGTCACCGGAGTAGCAGAAGTTTGTAATCCTAACATTGGGAAGGTGCAGGTAGACAGATCTAGTGCTAGCTCACAAGGCAGCTCAAAGTACTTCCCTAGTTCCGTGCCAGTGAAAGGCTCTGGTTTTAGTATTTTTTTTCTTTTCTTTTCTCTTTTTCGGAGCTGGGGACTGAACCCAGTGCCTTGCACTTGCTAGGCAAGCGCTCTACCACTGAGCTAAATCCCCAACCCTAGTGTTTGTTTTGTTTTATTTGTTTGATTTTTCAGTGGGACTGAATCTAATGAAAGTCTTGGGAACTATACCTGAGGCAGTCATTTGACTTGCACACACAAATGCACATGCTTGCATACATAGTCACACACAGACATACAAATAAATGAGGGGGAAGAAGTAAGAAAGGCAGAGACAGAATTATTTTAAAGCACTGACTTGCGATGTCATATGCACCAAATCACTGTGCCCTGATAATTACCACATGCGTTATTGCAGGATGTAAAAAATAAGCGGAGGCTACATTGTGGAGAGCACCGGGAAATCACCAGGGAACATATGGAGATTCTTTCTTTTATTTGCACCAATAAAAGTGAAACAATGCCGCCAACCAAGAGCCATTTTATCTCAACTTCTAACTTTATGTACCAAAGTGTATAGCTAAATTGTCAGTGTAATAGGGAAATGCATGAATTTGCTCTTCTATAGTCAGTATTTTGAGACAAAACTGAAGAAAATATTAATTTTAATATATGGTCCTTTAGCAAACATTAAATCTAGATTCTTATATATTAAATTAGTTCTGAGCCATCAGCACATGAACTTTACTGAATAGATCGTTGGGACATGTTTCAAAATAAAACCAAGCAGCAAAGCAATACACATGAAGGAATAGGAAAATGTAATACAACAAATGGAGTTCGATTAACCTTGTAGAGAAAAATCATCCCACTGAACTCGTAAGTGGTAAAATTGGCATCGATGTGATACTGTTGTTTTCCTCACCTATTTCTTCCACCTCTTTCTGTTAGTTTTCATATTACAAATTAGAACGTGTTTTAACATAATGTATTTATCCAAAACTTGTCTTTCGTGAACACATATCTCCAATTAAACAAAATAAGGAATAGAAAACTGTCACATTCTTTTAGTTGCATTTAATTATTTTATTTTCTATAGGAAATAAGCTCATGCTTAGTATCAAGGATCATAAAGTGAACAGGTAAAGAACTCAGTTTTAATGGAGAGTACTTTGAAGACAGAGAGGAGCTGTGAAGCAGAATCTGAGGAACAGTAAGGTTAATAAGCAACATTTATTATATTGAATTATTATACATCTGTACTTACGCTGCAGCAGAAGCGCATGTGAGAGCTTTGTTCTGCTCTGTAAACTGATTAATATCAGTTAGGTGAACAGAGGAGAGTTAACTAACATTTTAACAGAAAAGTAGATCCCCAACTATGTTACGTGTTGGACAGCTCCCAGTGATAACAATAAGATGCATATTTAACTGTCATAGCACATATTTTATTATATTTAAAGATGCACAACATAAAATACATATATGTGTGTGTTACTTGTATTGACACTATCATAAGAATAGGATCACACCAAATGATTAGAAAATGTCATAGTAGTAAGACTGCTTTTATACTGTGTTTATGTAAAGTCAATTTTAAATGAAAGTCTGTGTCTTCTTTGAGAGAAGGGAGTAAGTAAATCATTATATTTTTGCTGTCAGGCCTCTATAGAGGCTTGAATCAACCAATGTGGACCTCAATAGATGACTGAATTCATGGTTGGCCTTCTCTTGTAAGTTTTGTGAAAATAAAGTCTATTGTAAATTTCAAAGCCTGAATTATGTTAAAAAATTAAGCATAATGCTATTCTAATAAAAATAGTGAAATACATTAGAATTTTACTAAGTATTAGAAACGAGAAATAATCAAATTTGGAGCTTACATGAATATATACAGCATAAGCAAATGTGTGACAACTTTAACATTCTGCCAGGTCTTCAGGAATTTTGCTTTTGCAGTAAATGCATAAATATAATGTAAAGTCTTTCTAATACAGGGAATTTCAATAGTCTTTGAAAAACTCAGATACAAATAAGAAGTGAACTTCAAAGTGTTGCAAATGGGAAAAGATTCCAAGGAATTTCTGCATTGGTAGAGTATTAATTTTATCTATGATATTCGTCTAATAATAAGTTAATGAACACTGCTAAGGGAGTATACATATTGAATATTTTCTAGAGATTTGCAATATAATCAATTTTAAGTTTGCTGTTTGGTCTCATTTAAAGTAAGTTACCAAAGGAGCTTAAGTCTTACTCAGATCTAAGTGCATTTCCTGCTCTTCCAGAGAACCCTAGCATCCATGTAGTTCCCAGCATCCATATAGGACAGTTCACAAATTACAGATAACTTCAGCTCGAGACTATCTGATCTATTTTACCTTTTACACAACACACACACACACACACACACACACACACACACACACACACACACACACATTAAAATATTTTCTTTAAAAAGTAACAGAAAAATATTCAGGTACTATCAGAATTTATGGATAAAATTTTTCATAAGTAATGGGAAATGACTGGAGAGCTGAGGCTGAGAGTGGTTAAAAGCTTGTGTTGCTCTTGCAGGGGACCCAAGTTTGGTTCTCAGCATTCAGTTAGCAGGTCAGTGTTACATATTCCAGGTCCAGGGAATCTGGTGCCCTCCTCTGGCTTCCATGAACATTGCATGAATGTGGTGAACACCACACATGTGAAACCTTCCTGCACATAAACTACTACTACTACTACTACTACTACTACTACTACTGATAATAATAATAATAATAATAATAATAATAATAAACAAATAAATAAGTACTAGACAGAAATAAGCTTGGTTAGCATGGGCCCATGAGCATTTCCATCACAAATTTTATTCAAGAGAGTCTGTCTTCTCTTTATCTTAGAACACAAATCTGGAGGTTTACGCACCCCGGCATTTACACACACACACACCCACACACCCACACACACACACACACACACACACACACACACACACACTAGCAAGCTGGATGCAAATTTGTTTACAGAAAACATTGAAATTAGTTCAGCTGCTTTGTTTTAAACATCAGCCAAAAGGATAAATGAGAAGAAGAAAAGTCTACTCTAGCTCTAGGTGTGTCCATATATGCGACAACCTGAAGTTTCCTCTGGATTTAGGCCAGTCACTCCTAACGTGCTGCCAAGGAAGGAAGTAGCTCGTTGGGTTTGCTTCCTGGAGGGAGGTGCTGTTGCCTTGCTTTTCCCAGGTCTCCGCACTTTGATCTGTTATCTTGCAAATGCTGTCCCTAGCAACCGAGGGCTCAAAGAGAGGGGAAGCTCAGTTTAACTCTGTTACCCCATTTGGAGACCAGTCAGAGCCTCCTCCTGAAAGCAGTTGCAAAATTTGCTTGTCTATGAGAAAGATCGATTTAAAAAATGAAAGCAAATAAATGCAATATCTAAAAATTTCAGATACAGTAAATATCCAATTACATTTTAGGTAACTGACAAGAGACACGGTTTCTATTCACTTTTCTAAAACCTATCTAAAAAATTCAGATACAGTAAATATCTAATCACATTTAAATAACTAACAAGAGACACATTTTATATTCATTTTTCTAAAATAAATGTCTCATAATATAAAAGTACACTGTAAATTATATTTTTAAATTCTTGGATCAGATTATAGACTTAATCATGTAGGTATCCTTTCATGGGAAAAGGAAAAAAATGAATATTATTTTCCTGGGATTTTTTTTAAATCAGACAATCTCCATAGTGTAAACAAATGAAACAATTAGACAGATATCCCTATCCAAAATGGTGTTTCAGAAACCGAATAAAATGAAGGCAGAAAGCACAGCTGAGGGGTCTGTGGTGTAACCTTCATGAGAAAACAGGAAGAGGATGAGAAGGCAAAATGGTTCCTGATGAATACGCTCCCCCACCTCCTTACCAACTTCAGGAAAGTAAAATCGCGAATTAACGTGTAATTTAAAAATTCAGTAAAATCACTGAATGGTTCTGATATCATCAACTTTTAACTGGAGAACTCGGCTGATAGTACACTTGTACAACAGCAAATGGAGAATTGCCGCGCACAGGCACAGAAAACGCACTCGGAGATAAGATACAGCTGCACCTTCACTCGTGACATTTGGCAAAATCTGAGAGGCCTAAGCACATATGGAAATGCTTAATTCTGTTCATAAAGGTTGTTTAAAATTAATGTGTCCCCATGAAGAGCATAAAATCCAGCAAGTACGTTGCTCATGAAGAGTATTAGAAACTTTTCTGAGCCTTCGATTCTATGTATTTATTTACTTATTTATTTCTGTTTTGTTTTTTGAAGCAAAGCCTCTCAGCTTAGCCTTTGCTATACTGAAACTCACTATGTAGACCAGGGTGGCCTGGAAGTTGCGGACTTTTGTCTGCCTGTGCTTTCCTGGTGCTGCGACTAACAATGTTTGCTACAATCCTGGCTTGAGCCTTAAAGTTTAACAGGAAGGTTCGGATAACATTTCTGAGTAGATACCTAGAAGAATGAGAACTTGTAAATATAGAGTTCAGAAAGTACAATTGGTATAAGTAGTCATATCTGAAAACACAATTTATTGCTTTCACAACAAGATGTCTAGTTTGAACAGTTGTCTAAAATTAGATCGTTTGTTTTATAATGATGGCAATGCAAGTGGGCCGTCTAAGTTACTCTTCCTTGTGGAGATTGTCATTTCCGGCATTCTTACAGCCTTGGATCTGTGTCCTCTGAAAGAATCCCTTCAAAAGGCCTTGCTTTTCAACTGCTCCTTCTGTGGGGTTAGGCACAGCAGTTTTCTGCTTCAAGACGCTGCTCTGCACAAATCAGTTAGCTTTAAACAGATATTCATGAGGCCCTTCCGGATAGCAAGTGAAGGAAAATGAACTTAAAGAAAGCCACTTACTCTAAAGGTCGTTTCCTCTTTCGCCTGAATATACACAGCTAGACTAGATGTTTCTAAGTAAGACTCTCCACCTTGCAGAATGAAATAGATTTGGGGATGGAGTTGTATTACTAATACTTTTAACACTGAAAAAAATCATTAGTCCTTGCAAATAATTAGAAAATACATTGAACGGGATTTAGGAATGCTTTCATTCTTAAAACTCTATGGAAATTGGTAGGAGCTTAACGTAAAAACTTAATCTATTTTCTAAATCTTATGGCAAAATTTATTAATGTTTTATACCAATAAGTTGGTATACATGTATACCTCATGATTCATTCATCCTGTTTCTTACGTTCTAAATTTAACTCAAGATCAATGTGATAGAACCTAAGAACTATCCCTTTTAATTTTTTTTACCTTTGTGCTAGATTTTTCATTTGTCAACGGAATTAAAATCTCAGGCATTCTATTGGAAATCCTTTCCTAATTATTGTCTATAGAAGTGCAAAATATCATCAGTGTCTGTTTTATTGACAGGGAGGCAATTGACTTAGGCAAGCTAGGTAAAAGAAGTAGGTAGCTCAGAAATGGAGTCACCTGCTAATGTGACTGACTGCACAGTGGCTGCATCTCTATGGCAGGATTGAGTCCAACCTTTCTTGTGAATTGATTTCTCTAAGCCTCAGTTTTCCCCTGAAAACTGAAGATATTCAAATATGAATCTAACCATACACATGTTTCAGATTTTGAAAATGTTATGGGGATTTAATCCTTGTTTCTCCTTTTGTTTAACCATGAACTTAAAAGATCCTGTCCAGGATTTAATATCTATACAGGTGTAACTAGTAAGTGAAGGTAATACTATGGGACCAGAACTATGACCCAGACACAGATGTTTGTTTGAAGCTCAGGACTGACATAGGAAGCATATATAACTGTTTGAGATGAAGATACTACATAAATGGCACCACACAAAAGAAGTGCAAAAAGTATTTATCCTGAAAACATTTCCCCAACATGACAGTGCCTGAGCTTCTGTGTAAACCAGGAGGTACCCCTGACATCTTGAAGTTAGTCACATAGTCCAACTGAAGTGTCACCTAACCATACATGTAATTCAAATTTTAAAAGCTCTGTCCTATGACGTTAAAACCCTCCATCATGGGTAGTCTTTTAAAATTGCTAATATGGGATACGGGAAGAGCTTTATACACTGAAGTCAGCTTTCGCAGAGAGAGCCTGCTATTTTTACATATTTCACTTACTCGCTTTCTGTACACTTCAACTTCTCAAATTAGCAGAAGTTGTTACCTTCCCATTTTTTTTTTACTCAAATCTGAAAGAGTAGAAACAATTGAAAATAGCTCACAGGCTGCAATTATAAGGAAAACCAAATAATATTATTGGGTTGTTCATGAAATTTCTAAGGTAGAGTCATAAATGATATTTTTATTTTATGACATGATAGAAACTGTGCCTATTAAAATACAGAGTAAAAAAGATTTATAGTTCTCATGTGCTATGACTTTACCTTAATAAAAATCCATGAAGCAAATTAATCATTGATTTTGTAGACTTACATTTCAAAGGATAAATTGGTTCCAGAACACAAAACCAGGTTTGAAACATTTTAAGTATACATGAACATTAACCTATAAATTCAATTTATTTATGAACCTATAACCAATAATGGTTAATTTTTTAATAAAGTACCATAATTCAATTAATACATATGTTATTTAAATCTTTTATTGAATTATTTATTATTTATGTCTATTTTTTTACAAGCCCATGCACATGTCATACCCACAGCCACAGCATGTGAGCGGAGGGCTAAGGATAAATTCTAGCTGTTGCTTCTCTTCTAGCTTCTAGCATCAAGGCTCCAGGATTTGAACTCAGGTTAACGATCTCAGCTAGAGGCATCTTTATCCCCTGAGACACATACAGGATATTATGTCAGTATTAAGAATATACTGTGCCATCAATCATCTTCTCCTGTCTCCATCTAAGCAAGTGTTCAGCATTGTTTGGACTTTTTAACTACACATATGTAATGACACATCACATAGCTTTGTGGGACTATAGTGGCTATCTGGTGTTTAAATGTAAAGTTTTATAGTTGGTTATCCTATTTGATGCCGTCTATGCTAACTGAAATAAAATTGAGAAGCTATAAAATAAAAATCATTGAACATGGTCTCTAATGTCCACTAATGCAGTCTCATGGCAGGAGCCAATGCCCATCTTAAACCTCAGAAAATGCACTGGTACTTTCTGTGCATGTATATTTATTTATGATATATATGCAAAGAACCTCCTGATATTTAAGAGGACCTCTAGCCCTATGAATATTATCATTTGTGTCACAACGAACAGATAAATCTATGTAAGTATGCCAGTCAATTGGTATCCAAATTAATCCACATCAGAATGAACAAACTTGAACAGAAGTCTGGCTAACACTTTTTTTTAAATTTTGTTCCTCTCTTGACAATAGACTTACATGGTAAAATATGACCAATAGGAATTACGGAATACTTCTTGTGAGTGGGAGAGTCAATAAGTAGTAATAACGAGTAAGAGGAGATTGGATTTTTGAGGAAAAGTTAAAGACTCATGGTGTAATGGATGCAGACCCTTCGTTTCACACATGCAAGTTTAATTTAATGGTTGTTCTGCCAGCTTTTGGCTGCATACTTGATTCACATAAGTCACCTAATTCAGTAAGTCCACTGAAAATACAGTCTTTTATAGAAGCATACAGACAGTGCAGCTGAGGCTTAGAAAATTTGAATTCTTTATATAAAGGTGCTCTGTGGCATTATCCTTTCAAATTTTTGTGTGCATGTGGCTCTCGTGTCCTCATTTGTTTGTTTGTTTGTTTTTCTAGTTCACTGGATTGGTTTTCTTTAAAGTTCAGAAAGCATTAAAAATTAACCACTTAGCTCGCTAAAACACAAATACCTGTGCCTATGTTCCACATAACATGATTCAGTTGTCTGCCAGTGAGAACCTGAGATTTTGTTTAGCAGAAAAGTTTCCAGAAGATACTGTTACTCTTTCCTCAAGAAGCCTTGAAAAATCACTGCGGTAAAGGTGCCTGTGAGCCGACAGGGTAATGATGCTTTAACTATTGCCACCAGCATCCCTCTGATATTCTTCACATCCCTCTGTAAGAGTACTATGCTACGGAGATAAGGGTGGACATTTTAGGAGACATTTTTAACACAGTCATGGGACACGACTACCTTCCAGAGACAATATTAACCCTGAGAAATCCTTGGTGCACAACAGCCTGTAGAATAAGTGCTTTGCCCAGTCAGCTTTAGTTCATCTCCTTCCACATTCTCTGTATTTGGAGGGGGTCTCATGAATGTCTATTTAAAGCTAACTTGGTTGTGAGAGAACAGCTTCTTGGAGTAGAAAACTGCTGTCCCTAACCCCAGATATGGAGCAGTTGTAAAACAAGGCCTTTGAAGGGATCCTTTCAGAGGACACAGATCCAAGACCATAAGAATGCATGTAATAACAATCTCCACACGGGAGAGTAAAACTTGGAAATTAGATGGTCCACTCATGTATCTCGGTCACCCACTATAGGACCCGATTCCACCCAACTCTTATCTCAGAGGTTCAAATTACTATCTGGAGGGACAGAATGGGAAGGGCAGGAAAGCTGGTCATAAACATAAGATGACAAATCCTGGAAAATATCGAAGGAGTTAGTTTTCCTCAATGCTATTCTGTCACCTGTTACTCCAAATGAGAACAAAAGCCTGGTGACAGAACCAATACAGACAAACTTGTGTGTGCTTGGTAGTGAATGGGACTACACAACACCAGGAATCACCCACCGGCTCATTCTCACAGTAAACAGATTAAGCCTATAGCTAAGGCTCCTGTTCTGTCACCACCATGTACACCTTATGCAAAATGGCGATACTCGGTCTATCCCCAAACTGTATCATGAGTAAAAGGAGAGAAAGCAGGTGATAGGAGAAAAAGATCTCTAAAGTTAAGTTTTATTCTATAGGTAGAGAGCATTGGATGGTGTTAGGCACTATTGGCATCTCACACATTGTTTCTCCTTACTCTCTTTACTTGCAACTTGTTTTGCTTCAAAGCCCTAGAAATCTTAAAATTCATGTAAAAGAGGGCACAGTTTCTCAAAGGGTCATCTTGTTAAAGGATCAGATATCTCAGCAAGAATACTCCCAGGTTTAAAATTGTCAGACAGCAGCCAAGTATGGAAGTGTAGTTCTTGCAATTCCAGAACGTGGCAGATCCAGGCAAGGTCAAGAATTCAAGGAAGTAGTTACACAGTGAGTTTGAGACCAGCTTGAGTTATATAAGACACCGTGTCCCCTGAAAATGTAAAAGTGAGCAGCAAATAGATAAAGTAGTGGAGTTTTTGAGACTTGACAGACTTTCTGAAAACTTTGAAGGATAAATACAAGAATTCATCTCTTGGGACACAAGAAGTATATCTGCCAACAAGGAAAGGACTTTCACTTTAGTTCCAGGCCCCATGCACCCCCCACACACATACATATTTTTCTTTGGAATCTCAGCAAACATCTTACTTAGAGGCTTTTATTTCTTCAGGAGCACAAAGGCACTGTTGGCTGCCTCATCTGCCCTTTGTTTTGTCAGTCACAGAATAGTTCTTCTGTGTGTAGAACCACAGACCTGCCATTTTCTGCCAGTGTTTTCTGCCTGTACCAGATATGCCTTCTTCAAACTTCTGCAGCTACACACACCACAGACAGAGAAGCTAGCTAGCTGTTCAAAACAGGCAACTGTGAAAGTCCCTGTAACAAAGTCTGAGATCTCTACTTAATTCATCCAGTGATTCTTCTTGTTTCTCCTTGAAGGATCCCAAGGGAGCTGGTGTGTCCTTTGCAAGATGCTGAAAGCGGCTTCTTTATTATTTCTCCTCACACATTCTCGCAACTTGAGCTTATAGGGGCACTGCCTCCTGACTCTCCCACACAGAACCTTCCAAAAACCCTAGATGGAGTGGGCTTTTCTAATTGATTCCAAGGAGACAGCTATCCAGGAAATTTCACCTCTGAATTTCAGCAGCCACACAATCTGTCCCAGGACATATTATTTAACTGGCTTTTGGAACGTTTTGGTGCTAAATCTGCAGGAAAGGGTGGCCTTCAAGGGGAAGGAAACTCCCCTGCCTAGGTGGTGTATAAAGAATCTCCATTTTATTTTCCTTATGCAGTGCAAGGTTTAGAGGCCTTTCAGCAATTATGTGACCGCACCAAGAGAGCAGGGAGAACACCTTGGGGTCTAAGATGACTTGTGCTGTGCTTTAATCTTCTAGTCAACTCCCCTTGCTCTCTTTTGCCCCAAAGCACCAACAACAGGAGGGCAGGGGATCTCATAGATGCTCATTTCCCAAAGACCTTTCAGATCTCCTAGAGGAAGTGCTTCTTATAGAAGTCCTAGGAATGAGGGCAAAGGCTGTCTGGAGAAACCTGGCTTTATCTCCTTGCCTCTGTACTATCTCAGACAATTGTGGTATCAGATCAGGAGACAATCTGGAGCATAGAGAAAGTTAACATGGCACTAACTCACAAAGCTACACAGTTGAATATGTACACGGTCAACCCTACAGGGTGCACTGATGGGTTGGGTACAATTCATTAACCTCCTTCCTACTAGCAACACACACACAAACACACACACACACACACACACACACACACACACACGCACACACACGCACACACACACACAAGTCAGGCACCCATTCTCAACCTGGTTGAGTAATAAAAATTTCAATTTCAAGAGTTTTGATTTTAAGAAAAGAGAATAAACATTCACAAAGGAAATGGATAGGAGGCATACCTCCCCCAAATGTGGAAGGCTTCAGAAACAGGCCTTACTCTCAAAAACACAAAATCACATTTCCAGCAGGAGCCTGGGTGCTAATCTTGGGACAGGAGTAGGGACAGGGGATAGTTTTCTGAATTCTGTTGCTGTTTCTATTATTTTACATGTACAGTGTATTTATTCTTTGACATGCTCTCTCAAGGTACTCCTTGCCTGCCCTCCTCTCCTGATGTGTCACATGAAAGTGTTAAGATTGGAGAGTGAGACCGTCCTTCCCTGAGGACATCAACCTGGCTGAGAACTTCAGAAAAGATTACCCAGGCACGGTGAGTTGAGAAAAAGCACAGCTCTTGCTCTTCCCTGCTGCCTGGTCACTGGCTTCCAGCCCGGCAAGAAAGAAAGAACTGGGGATTCTGTATTGGGTCCTCTCTCCCATTGAGCTCTATGTCCTGTGCCCTGGTTATTATGCATTGGAAGTCCCAGATCAAGCAGGAAGGCACATCCTTCCTAAAGTCCAAAGTCCAGGAGAAATCCCAGAACAAGCACATGGAGGGAGAATGGCACACACAATACCCAGCTCTCTTGCTGCTGCGGACTGAAGTCTACACCACATTGACCTCCTGCGCCGCGGGGTATCCCCTCCTCCATCATTTGAGAAGTGTGAGAAAGCACCGCAGGAGTGTTTCTTTACGCTGGTAGGACACTTAAGACTTTGGATTTACAATTTCTTTTTCGGTGAAATCCAGACACCATGCAGCTAGAGGATATATTTCAAATTCATTCCTCTCTCTCTCTCTCTCTCTCTCTCTCTCTCTCTCTCTCTCTCTCTCTCTCTCTCCCTCACTCCCTCCTTTCCTTTTTCTCCCCTCTCTCCTCTCTCTCTCTCCCTCCCTCCCTCCCTTTCTTTCCCCTCCCTCCTCTCTCTCACTCCCTCCCTTTCTCCCTCTCTTCCTCCCTCCCTACTCGTTTTTTTTTTTCTTTCTGCTTTTTTTTCCCCAGCTAGAAGGAGATATAGGCAAGAATGAAGACTAGGCTGCAACTCCACTGCCCTCCAGTTTGTCCTCAGCCTTAAACCTTTTATTTCAGGAGATTCAAGTGGATATAAAAAGCTCGGGGAAGGTTGCTTACCTTCTGAGCCCCACCTGAGAGGCTCAGGCCTACAAAAGATCACTTTATCTCCCAGCAAGAGGCGTTTCCTTTCCCTAAACCTCTGTGTCATTGCTCTTGCACTCAGAAGGGAGACAGCTGAGGGGTGAAAACTACAGACAGATGGTAGAATAGTGGTGTATGGAGAGGTTCAGAGGGAACACTGTGCACCATGGATTTCCCGACATTAGCCTATGCTAAAATTTTCAGAGACATGCTATGATTTTTCTGTGAGCCTGAATAATCCAAAGGAAACAATGTGAGGAACAAAAGAGGGACTAGATACTAGAACACACATGGTGTAGGACAATGCAGCAATCTCATTTTTATAAAAACCTTGAGACCCAGGTTAAATTAAAATTTAAACTGGAGAAATAAGCCATTATCAAAATGGGCACCCCAGGATCTTGGAGAGTGCTTGTCAAACGTAGACTGCATGCAAGTTTGTCAGAATTGGGAGATAGCCTTGCAAAGTATTAAGTGTCAGACTTATCACCTAAGTACTAGAAGTACAGCAATTAAAAACTGTATTACTATTAAAAAAGGTTTTAATGAACTGTGTGCTATTGATTTTGGAAAAGACCAAAGACGACTATGACATGCAACACCTTCTCAAAGTCTCTAAAGCTTGGAGAGACTCAAAGGAGACCAATTATCTCCCTCCAAAGTGTAAGAGTTGTGGGTGGGGGAGAGGTGTCTCCTACTGCCAGCGCCTTGCAACGCAAATTAACATTCCTTTCTTTTCTGTCGGCGCATTTTCTTCGTAAAATACGGTAGGTGCTAGGCGCCAGAGCTGAAATTGCAAGCGGCCCAGCTCTGCGTTTCTCTGGCTGACGTGCTCTGCCGCTTTGGCAACTCACTCCTTCTAATGTGCCCCCGAAACGTTTTGGCTCAACAGGTATCTCATGAAAATTCGCACTTAACCCTCGGTCATCTTCTTGAAGGAGACACTTCTACGTTTCTTTCCTCAGCCCGGGCTGCTGCTGGCTGACCGCGACTTCTCCACGCGAAGCCGAGCGCGTGTCTAGCAGGCAGCCCCAGGGCCATCCATTAACCACCCACTCCGAGTGGCAGGAAAACTAAGCCCAGACGTGTCTCTCGTCGCACACCCGGCTGGCGACGAAAACCCCTTGTAAGCAACCTGAAACTGGGATTGTGCTGTAGGTAGACTAGTTCCATCTACATCGCTTCGGACAGGCATTTTATTCACACACACACACACACACACACACACACACACACACACACACAGAGAGAGAGAGAGAGAGAGAGAGAGAGAGAGAGAGAGAGAGAGAGAGAGAGAGAGAGAGAGAGAGAGAGAGAGAGCTTTAAATAGCAGGTTGGGGTTACAAAGCAGTTGCTGCCACAGGGACCAGGGACGACTTCTTGGCATTTAAGGATGTCAATTAAAATTCGGAATAGACCACCCATCATTGGTCATCGCTGAGGAAGAGGTAACCTCTCCACTTCCCTCCTCCCCAAACATGAATTATCATATCCACTGAATGCAAATGTGCTGCCTTCTGCGAGGGGACAGCCAGCTGCAAGCTGGACAATAAAGTGTTTCATAGAGACGCGGCCGATTGCGGTTCAGAGAGGCACTCCTTTACAAAGGAAGAAGCGCCCAGTTTGTGCTGATAGCCTTGGCGCGCCTGGGCCAAAACTGCCCCTCCACCTCTCAAGGCACAGACAGGCAGGATTGGAAACTAGCTTCGCTAGGAGCTCCATCCTCCGGGTCTGTTGGAGCTGCTGTGAGGATGGGGAAATGATTGTTCAGGAACGACGGCATGAGTCATAAACACCTCCCGAGTATTCTTTGCAGCAATTAATGGGCAGTAGGGTGCAGAAGTTGTGGAATAGCTGTGGTCTATTTTGTCCCCCAGACTGTTCTTTCTCCAGTGACCAACTGTCCCTTCCCTTCCTGCTTAGGAATAAATTTTCCATCCCACCCGCCCCCACTCCTTGTCTGTGCATGTGACACTCATTGTACCTGTCTGAAGGCAGAGACTTGCCGAGGATTTTCTTTTTGGTCAGCGGCTAATGACTTTCTCCCTACCTTCATTCAGCCTCAAAGCTGGATCTTCACACTTTGTGAAATCTCAGCCTCGTTTTTAATTTTTTATTAATTTATTTTATTTTTTGTACCAAGCATTTAACAGAGTATCCAAAAGCTCCCCTACATTTATCCTTGCATAGGAAGCCACGTAGAAATAATTCAAATTTGTATGCAGACATTCATGTTGCTGTGACTGAGCTCCGGAAGGCTCTGTCTCCTAATGCATTTAAAACCCATGCATTTCTAGCATGTTGGCAACTTTGCTGTTTGAAATGGTTAAAAATCACTCACGCCAGTAGCTTCAATTAAAAAAAAAATCTGTGCAAAGCATTAGACCCCACGGATTCCACTAGAAATCAAGATAATCCTCACCACTTTAAAAAAAAGTCTTGCAGAGGAATTCTGCGTGGATATCCACTAGTTAGAGGCTATAGGAACCAACTCACGTATTGGTTTGAGCATACTGCAAGAATATTTATTGAGCACAAGCTCAATCACCGCATTGAACGCCAAATCTGGCAGGCAAAATGCATTTCCTATCTCAAGGAGCTGTGAATCAACTCCTTCATCAGTATTATTCCTATTATTTTATCCGTGCAAATTGCAAACTAAGCTTGCTAGCCTCTCTCAGGCGACAAGTCAGACCCATCTCCACCACAGAAGAGGGTACCCCAGAAAGCAGACCTACCTTTTACACAAGACAGCGTCAATAAAAAGACGAGGTTCCAAAACGTAAATCCACTTTTAATCCCCATTTTCTTCTTCAGGATGAAGTCTAGGCGGCCACATTTAGCGCATCTTCGCGTGCCAGGCTCCCGGGGTTTGGATTCCTTTGCTCTGCTTTCCCCTTTGCGGCTGCCTTTCATATTATTCGCGAGCTCTGGATGCTGGCTCCTCAGCCCAGCGCAGTGGAGTTGTTGCTGTTGTTGGTGCGCGGTCACAGCTCGGAGTGAATGGTGTTTCTGGGATACCACAGCAACCTTGACGAGGACTCAACCATCTCTCCAACGGGGGCACAGAGTCTCCGTTACTCCGGATTCTGTCTTTTCTTTTGCGTTTTTTCCCCTCCACCAAAATTAACCTTAAATCTTGCTCCTTACAACCTACACCAGAATGCACTAGTGAGCTTCTAAAAGCCCAGCTCTGCTCTCCGATAAACTCCCCACAATATTTGAAATCTCGGGGCTTGGATTCTTTTTCCCCCCGAATAGATCAATTCTGCCTGCAAAAGCAGTTCAAGAAATATTATGTTAGTGAGCTCTCCATTGCAGCCTGAAAATATAGGAGCATGCTAAAGGAATATTTTTTAAAGTGAAGATCTGCGTCGCTTTAGGAGAAACCGTGAGGATAATGAATTGGGTTCCATCGATGCCCACGTCGGTAGAATGGGACATGTGTTACTACAGTAGTTGCTTATATCCCAGACAGCTTTAGACATCTATTACACTTTGATTTAATCCAGAAGGAAATCACAGATAATTCATTTGCACACACAAATTTACATATGAGAATTCCTATGTGCAAAAAAACACGACAAGGATTTTATTATTTGGTAAACATATGTCACCCGTGGCTGGGGCTAGGGTAAGGTTGGGAGGAAAGTCAGAATGTTTCCCTAAATAGTTCATTTTTTTTTTTTTATCTTGCCCAACCTCCTTGTAGCTGGTGTGCAACAGCAGTTAAACCAGTTGTGCCTGTCGTTGATATCTAGAGAAAGCTCATTTACCTAATTTTGAATTGATCCCAAATATGTAAATGGGAGGTTTCTTTCAAAAGGCAAAATGTATATGTCTATACATTTGGACTTGGCAGCCCCATAAACCAGGCAAGGGTTAAGACTGTACAAAGAAAGAGTTCTTGCGCCATCTACTGGCCATCTTCAAGCCTCCCGCTTCTCCTTCACATCTAAAGGGACCCTGTTGTATCTCATGGTGAAGAGATCTGTCCCCGAGACAGAGTGTTTTTCTTAGGCATACTAATTTTCGAATCTATTTTTTTCCCGGTCATATCCTGACCCAAATATTTTGGTGGGAAAGTTTCATAGACAAGGGTCCGTATTGACGATCTGACCCTTTCGGGAACTTGGGGCTAGCTCAAGAGTTAGGCAGGGCTGCAGTGCAGACTCTGGAATAGGTAATTGCCAGCGCCTGTCCGTGGTCCTGTTTGCATGCAGGGAAGGGTGATGGGAAGCGTCTTAATATATCATTCAAACAAACGGACTTCACGACTTGAGTTTTCAGCTCCCCACCCTGCTCACAAATGATGAGCCCCGTCCGGTGCAGTATGCAATCGTCCTGACCAGCCTTTGTCCCTGAGCTCGCCTTGGAGCTGGCGGCTCAGTGGACCAAGGCAGTTGCATCTGGAGGGAGTTCTGCTCTGCAAAGTGGGCACCCAAAAGCGACCACAGTCGCCAATAGCAAGTGGGTTCAACCTATGAGAAAGATTCTCAGCTCCTCCCTGGAAGTGTGATATTTTGTGTGAGTCTGCCATTGAAGGAGAGAGAGGGGAGAAGCGGATAGAGCAGGAGAGAGCACACTGGGACTGTCATAAAGAATAAGGCTGCTTCTTTATGGGAAATGATGGAAGGTGTTTTTGTTGTTTGTTTTTGTCCTATGCATAGGTGTTTTCTCAAGTGTTTTTTGCAGTGCATATGCGAGCGTGTGTGTGTGTGTGTGTGTGTGTGTGTGTGTGTGTGTGTGTGTGTGTGTGTGAGAGAGAGAGAGAGAGAGAGAGAGAGAGAGAGAGAAAGAGAGAGAGAGAGAACAGATTAGAGTTAGAAAAAGGCAAAACTGTAGACGCCCAACTGACCTCATTAAATTTCAAAGGATCATTTAGAAGCTGCAGGGCAGAATACTGTGCCTTTCTAACAGTGCCCCTGCTACACTCTGCATAGGCAGATTTGGAAAGGGAGTGGGGGCAAGACTGGGACTAGACTGCTATGGGAAGGATCAACCCAGCAAACGTCATTAGCCGGCTCAGGCACCTTGGCCATGGCGGTGGCATTGATTTCAGTCAAGATGTCAGTCTGCATCGCTGTGACTGTTGCATTAGCTGGGCTGAACGATGGGGTAGATGCACACTTAATGAGGACATAGCCCGACCTTTCTTACCAAGCTGCAGAGGTTAGCCATCCTAGCTGGATTTACTTTAGGATCACTGATCTATTTAAACTCATTTGAGTATCCCTCTTAAACTAAAAGAAGGTGGTTTCTCAGAAGTTTGGGGGGGGATTTTCATCGGAATTATTGTTTACAAAATAAAATTTGATTAAAAAACCAAAAGGGGTGCTCCTAAGACACCGATTTCTGTTGCTCGTTATCTGGATAGATCACAACACACCGACTACTCTGTAGTTTCTAGTTCCTACAGCTTACCGTAAATCACAAGCCATTTTTCACTCGCAGCCTCCAGCTTCTGGGACAGGATAGAAAAAGATCATATTTTGCAGTCAGTAAAAGTTAAGATTTGATGCAATGAAGAGGCTTATCCAAGGTGATCATCAGGAGTCCTGACTTGCCGTCTGGTATACTTAGGCCTGGACCACACTTACCTTTTATGAGCAGGAGCCCTCTGTTCAAAGGAGAGTTTCTGAAGGTATTCTAGACACACAATCATCAGAAAGGGCTCTGGATGAGAAGTCGAGTCACGGAGAAGGAAAAATGAATAGGGAGCTGTTTTTGGGAGCAGAAACTTCCCAATGCTGCACACCTACACTAAAGTGGCTGAGGTGGGTGTTGGTTTGCCTAAGGCTGTTAGGGAAACTAGAAAACCGTTCCACATATAATAGCCAACATTACGTGCTTACTGTAGAGATGTGGACACTGTGTTCACAGGCATAACTTAATCATCACTACACACTTTCAGACATGGGTGGCCATTGTCCTCCTTCTAGATGAATACCTGGTTCTTGAAGAGTTAACTATCCTGTCTAAAGCAAAGTAATACATATGCAGATATATTAGTCTAATTTATCTGAAGTCTTAGCCAAGGAACTTTTCTACTCGATTTTATGCAACATTTTCTCCAAGAGATACTAGTTTTCAAAGCTTAGTCATTGCAACCATAAGGATTTTTATATTTTCCCCACATAATTACAGTAAAATGATACATGATAATATATTAGAAAATCAAGTTTTGAAGCACATGCACATATGTTAAGAAAATTTAATTTATAAGTTTTAGTCCCTAGAATTTCTTCTCTCCATTTTCCTCTGTAGCCACTGGCCATCTAGCATACAGGTCATGGAAAACAGTGAGTTGGCAAGGATCACAAGACAATCACGATGATTAAGTTCCCTTAAGAGCTTTTAAAAAGAGTGCAGGTCAGAACCTAGAAGTGCCAGATCACAATTTCTTCTCAGCTCATGCCCAACTTATGGGATACAATGAACTTAGACTTTAAGACAGAAATGATGTGTTACTAACTGAGTAGCCATAAATTTCTTTCCAAAAATTGTCCATAGAAGGAAAGCAACGAAACAGTGAATAATTAATTGAATCAGGATATGTGCACCAAGAAATAGCTTGAAAGGACTTTCCTTGTCTTTGGATAGAAATACATGCGGTTTTAACTGAGTAATCAACGTAAAAATAATCTTCATTTGTTACTGCTATGTGCAGCTTTATACAAAGCATTTATCTGAAATCTTAGTGTCTATTGAGTGTAGGTACCTAACTTGGTAGTTAAATGTGCTAATTAATTAATTAATTAATGAAAGCACAGGTCTACATGAAGGAGAAACTGAATAGAATAAGGTACAATTGGCCATGCTTTAAAGATAAGTAAGCAATGTGGTCCTTGCTCTTTCTAATATTATTTTAGACGGACTCAATGTTAAAAAAGTGAAGCTAAATTAGGAACTTATATTTGTATTTTCCATTCTCTGTTGAGTTATGTATACAGTTTTTCAAACTCTAGGAAATAAAATGCTTGAATTTAAATGCTGACTCCAGAAAGATGAGGAATTGTAATTCAAATTTCTTTCTTTTTTTCATTAGCATTAATCCACATTTGTTTGAGAAGATGGTATGGTGCCTAATATTCACTCTGCATGACTCTGGAATAATCAGCCCCATTTAAGAAGATAAGTTGTCAATCAGGGGTAAAGATACTTGGCCTCTTGTTCCTAAAAAGGATCTCTGGGGGGGGCAAAAGGGAGTGTCTTGGAGTGTTAACAAGTGTGCTGCTCTGTGTATCCATCTTCTTAAGTCCTGACTTCTATAAGCAGTTTCCTTAATACTGACAATTTTCCCTGTTTTAAAGCTTTTAGCCACATTAATAAAGCACACAAATTTGAGAGCAGAAGGAAAATAATATGTTATTTTAAAGAACCAGAGGCCAAAGAAACTTAAAATGGAAGGCAAGCAGCATCTATTGCTGTTTGCATGCAAACCCTTTTTAGACAGAAAAAAGAAAGTTCTAACTGACCTGAACCATAATTCTAATAACTTTCTGTTCGTATTCAGATTTGCCTTCAACATCCGCCTTCCAAGGTAAAGCTGGTTTATTACATATTACATACATTACTTAATTAAGTGCTATGTTAGTCCAGCTGTGTTTCTGTAAAGAGTCATGGTCAGTGGATGAAGCATGTGGGACAGCAGCTCTGAAAGCATAGGGGAGGATCTGTGAAGGTGCATTTATGGAGTAGTGTTTCAATTTCTTGTTCTTCTGGGGCTGCTTTCCCTTCACTTTACTCTGAGTACGGAGAAACCAGAATAAAAACCAATAAGCAAAGAGCAGCTCTGGAAAGTAGTAAGGATAGTGTACAACTCTATGTTCCATAAGTGATAAAGTTGTCACCCGATGTTCTCTGAATAAACCATGCTTCCCACTGTAATGGATCTCTCATCCTCCTTATTAAGAATGGCTGTATGCCACCAGCTTTGGATGCATATATACAGAACACAAGTCAGGAGTGCAGAAGCACCAACTTTAACAGAATAAAAATTTTTGTCATTTGTTTTTATCTGCCAAGAAATTAATAAAAACAACACTGTATCATTTTGTTTATTTTTCAATGTTCCAAATTGGCAATCATTTTACTTAAAGGACTATTTTCAAATACTTAGGATACAGTAATAGCATTAATACATTTGACTAGGTAATGGTTTGGTCTTTTATGTGTTTGGTAGCAATATAACGCCTCTCTGTGTTTTGTTCCATACACCTTTTCTTTAATTAGCCAATTAATTAATTAATTAATTTTACATTCTGACTTCACTTTCCCTTCCCTTCTCTCCTCCCAATTCTTCTCCCTCCACTTTCCCTCTCCCTCACCCTCTCTGTTCCTCCTCCCTTTCTCTTCAGAAAAAAAGAGCCCTCCCATGGGCCTTGGCATATCAAGATGCAGTAACAGTAGGTGCATATTCTATTGAGGCTAGAAGCCACAACCCAGTGCAAAGAAAGGGTCTGAAATACAGACGGTCTCTGCTCCTCTCTTAGAAGTTCCACATGAAGACCAAGGTGAACAACTGTTCCGTATGTGCAGAGGACCTAGGTCCATCCTATGCACGTTTTCTGGTTGTCAATTCAGTCTCAATGAGACCCTATGGGCCTGGGTTGGTTGATCCTGTAGATTTTCTTGTGGTATCTTAACCCTTCTTGTTCCTACAATCCCTCCTCCTGCTCTTGCACAGGATTCCACAAGCTTTGACTAATGTTTGGCGGTGGGTCTCGGTTTCCAACAGTTGCTGGGTAAAGCCTCTTCGGTGAAGGTTAAATTAGACTTTTGCCTGCAAGTATATCAGAATGTCATTAACAGTGTCAAGGATGAGGTCCCTTTCGTGTCATAGGTCTCAAGCTGGACCAGCCATTGCTTGACCCTTCCCTTAATTAATGTTCTAACTGTACTCCTGCACATCTTTTAGGCGGGACAGATTGCAGGTTGACGGTTTTGTGGCTCGGTTAGTGTCTCAGTCTTTTTATTGGAATCTTATCTAGTTACAGGAGATGTCTGGTTTAGGCTCCGTAACCCTGTTGCTAGGAGTCTTAGCTAGGGTTCCTCTCACAAATTCCTGGGAGTTTCCATTACCCTAGGTTTCTTTTCTTTTCTTTTTTATTAACTTGAGTATTTCTTATATACATTTCGAATGTTATTCCCTTTCCCGGTTTCCGGGCAAACATCCCCCTCCCCCTCCCCTTCCTTATGGGTGTTCCCCTCCCAACCCTCCCCCCATTGCCGCCCTCCCCCCATAGACTAGTTCACTGGGGGTTCAGTCTTAGCAGGACCCAGGGCTTCCCCTTCCACTGGTGCTCTTACTAGGATATTCATTGCTATATATGGGGTCAGAGTCCAGGGTCAGTCCATGTATAGTCTTTAGGTAGTGGCTTAGTCCCTGGAAGCTCTGGTTGCTTGGCATTGTTGTACTTTTGGGGTCTCGAGCCCCTTCAAGCTCTTCCAGTTCTTTCTCTGATTCCTTCAACAGGGGACCTATTCTCAGTTCAGAGGTTTGCTGCTGGCATTCGCCTCTGTATTTGCTGTATTCTGGCTGTGTCTCTCAGGAGCGATCTACATCCGGCTCCTGTCGGTCTGCACTTCTTTGCTTCATCCATCTTGTCTAATTGGGTGGCTGTATATGTATGGGCCACATGTGGGGCAGGCTCTGAATGGGTGTTCCTTCAGTCTTTGTTTTAATCTTTGCCTCGCCCTTCCCTGCCAAGGGTATTCTTTTTCCTCATTTAAAGAAGGAGTGAAGCATTCACATTTTGATCATCCGTCTTGAGTTTCATTTGTTCTAGGGATCTAGGGTAATTCAAACATTTGGGCTAATAGCCACTTATCAATAAGTGCATATCATGTATGTCTTTCTGTGATTGGGTTAGCTCACTCAGGATGATATTTTCCAGTTCCAACCATTTGCCTACGAATTTCATAAACTCGTTGTTTTTGATAGCTGAGTAATATTCCATTGTGTAGATGTACCACATTTTCTGTATCCATTCCTCTGTTGAAGGGCATCTGGGTTCTTTCCATTTTCTGGCTATTATAAATAAGGCTGCGATGAACATAGTGGAGCACGTCTCTCTTTTATATGTTGAGGCATCTTTTGGGTATATGCCCAAGAGAGGTATAGCTGGATCCTCAGGCAGTTCAATGTCCAATTTTCTGAGGAACCTCCAGACTGATTTCCAGAATGGTTTTACCAGTCTGCAATCCCACCAACAATGGAGGAGTGTTCCTCTTTCTCCACATCCTCGCCAGCATCTGCTGTCACCTGAGTTTTTGATCTTAGCCATTCTCACTGGTGTGAGGTGAAATCTCAGGGTTGTTTTGATTTGCATTTCCCTTATGACTAAAGATGTTGAACATTTCTTTAGGTGTTTCTCAGCCATTCGGCATTCCTCAGCTGTGAATTCTTTGTTTAGCTCTGAACCCCATTTTTTAATAGGTTTATTTGTTTCCCTGCGGTCTAACTTCTTGAGTTCTTTGTATATTTTGGATATAAGGCCTCTATCTGTTGTAGGATTGGTAAAGATCTTTTCCCAATCTGTTGGTTGCCGTTTTGTCCTAACCACAGTGTCCTTTGCCTTACAGAAGCTTTGCAGTTTTATGAGATCCCATTTGTCAATTCTTGATCTTAGAGCATAAGCCATTGGTGTTTTGTTCAGGAAATTTTTTCCAGTGCCCATGTGTTCCAGATGCTTCCCTAGTTTTTCTTCTATTAGTTTGAGTGTGTCTGGTTTGATGTGGAGGTCCTTGATGCACTTGGACTTAAGCTTTGTACAGGGTGATAAGCATGGATCGATCTGCATTCTTCTACATGTTGCCCTCCAGTTGAACCAGCACCATTTGCTGAAAATGCTATCTTTTTTCCATTGGATGGTTTTGGCTCCTTTGTCAAAAATCAAGTGACCATAGTTGTGTGGGTTCATTTCTGGGTCTTCAATTCTGTTCCATTGGTCTATCTGTCTGTATCTGTACCAATACCATGCAGTTTTTATCACTATTGGTCTGTAATACTGCTTGAGTTCAGGGATAGTGATTCCCCCTGAAGTCCTTTTATTGTTGAGGATAGCTTTAGCTATCCTGGGTTTTTTGTTATTCCAGATGAATTTGCAAATTGTTCTGTCTAACTCTTTGAAGAATTGGATTGGTATTTTGATGGGGATTGCATTGAATCTGTAGATTGCTTTTGGTACAATGGCCATTTTTACTATATTAATCCTTCCAATCCATGAGCATGGGAGATCTTTCCATCTTCTGAGGTCTTCTTCAATTTCTTTCCTCAGTGTCTTGAAGTTCTTATTGTACAGATCTTTTACTTGCTTGGTTAAAGTCACACCGAGGTACTTTATATTATTTGGGTCTATTATGAAGGGTGTCGTTTCCCTAATTTCTTTCTCGGCTTGTTTCTCTTTTGTATAGAGGAAGGCAACTGATTTATTTGAGTTAATTTTATACCAAGCCACTTTGCTGAAGTTGTTTATCAGCTTTAGTAGTTCTCTGGTGGAACTTTTGGGATCACTTAAATATACTATCATGTCATCTGCAAATAGTGATATTTTGACCTCTTCTTTTCCGATCTGTATCCACTTGATCTCCTTTTGTTGTCTGATTGCTCTGGCTAGAACTTCAAGAACTATATTGAATAAGTAGGGAGAGAGTGGGCAGCCTTGTCTAGTCCCTGATTTTAGTGGGATTGCTTCAAGTTTCTCTCCATTTAGTTTAATGTTAGCAACTGGTTGGCTGTATATGGCTTTTACTATGTTTAGGTATGGGCCTTGAATTCCTATTCTTTCCAGGACTTTTATCATGAAGGGGTGTTGAATTTTGTCAAATGCTTTCTCAGCATCTAATGAAATGATCATGTGGTTCTGTTCTTTCAGTTTGTTTATATAATGGATCACGTTGATGGTTTTCCGTATATTAAACCATCCCTGCATGCCTGGGATGAAGCCTACTTGATCATGGTGGATGATTGTTTTGATGTGCTCTTGAATTCGGTTTGCCAGAATTTTATTGAGTATTTTTGCGTCGATATTCATAAGGGAAATTGGTCTGAAGTTCTCTTTTTTTGTTGGGTCTTTGTGTGGTTTAGGTATAAGAGTAATTGTGGCTTCGTAGAAGGAATTCGGTAGGGCTCCATCTGTTTCAATTTTGTGGAATAGTTTGGATAATATTGATATGAGGTCTTCTATGAAGGTTTGATAGAATTCTGCACTAAACCCGTCTGGACCTGGGCTCTTTTTGGTTGGGAGACCTTTAATGACTGCTTCTATTTCCTTAGGAGTTATGGGGTTGTTTAACTGGTTTATCTGCTCCTGATTTAACTTCGATACCTGGTATCTGTCTAGGAAATTGTCCATTTCCTGAAGATTTTCAAATTTTGTTGAATATAGGTTTTTATAGTAAGATCTGATGATTTTTTGAATTTCCTCTGAATCTGTAGTTATGTCTCCCTTTTCATTTCTGATTTTGTTAATTTGGACGCACTCTCTGTGTCCTCTCGTTAGTCTGGCTAAGGGTTTATCTATCTTGTTGATTTTCTCAAAGAACCAACTTTTGGTTCTGTTGATTCTTTCTATGGTCCTTTTTGTTTCTACTTGGTTGATTTCAGCTCTGAGTTTGATTATTTCCTGCCTTCTACTCCTCCTGGGTGTATTTGCTTCTTTTTGTTCTAGAGCTTTTAGGTGTGCTGTCAAGCTGCTGACATACGCTCTTTCCTGTTTCTTTCTGCAGGCACTCAGCACTATGAGTTTTCCTCTTAGCATAGCTTTCATTGTGTCCCATAAGTTTGGGTATGTTGTATCTTCATTTTCATTAAATTCTAAAAAGTTTTTAATTTCTTTCTTTATTTCTTTCTTGACCAGGTTATCATTGAGTAGAGCATTGTTCAATTTCCACGTATATGTGGGCATTCTTCCCTTACTGTTATTGAAGACCAGTTTTAGGCCGTGGTGGTCCGATAGCACGCATGGGATTATTTCTATCTTTCTGTACCTGTTGAGGCCTGTTTTTTGACCAATTATATGGCCAATTTTGGAGAAAGTACCATGAGGAGCTGAGAAGAAGGTATATCCTTTTGCTTTAGGATAGAATGTTCTATAAATATCCATTAAGTCCATTTGGCTCATGACTTCTCTTAGTCTGTCGACATCACTGTTTAATTTCTGTTTCCATGATCTGTCCATTGATGAGAGTGGGGTGTTGAAATCTCCCACTATTATTGTGTGAGGTGCAATGTGTGTTTTGAGCTTTAGTAAGGTTTCTTTTACGTATGTAGGTGCCCTTGTATTTGGGGCATAGATATTTAGGATTGAGAGTTCATCTTGGTGGATTTTTCCTTTGATGAATATGAAGTGTCCTTCCTTATCTTTTTTGATGACTTTTAGTTGGAAATTGATTTTATTTGATATTAGAATGGCTACTCCAGCTTGCTTCTTCTGACCATTTGCTTGGAAAGTTGTTTTCCAGCCTTTCACTCTGAGGTAGTGTCTGTCTTTGTCTCTGAGGTGTGTTTCCTGTAGGCAGCAGAATGCAGGGTCTTCATTGCGTATCCAGTTTGTTAATCTATGTCTTTTTATTGGGGTGTTGAGGCCATTGATATTGAGAGATATTAAGGAATAGTGATTATTGTTTCCCTTTATATTCATATTTGGATGTGAGGTTATGTTTGTGTGCTTTCATTCTCTTTGTTTTGTTGCCAAGACGATTAGTTTCTTGCTTCTTCTAGGGTATAGCTTGCCTCCTTATGTTGGGCTTTACCATTTATTATCCTTTGTAGTGCTGGATTTGTAGAAACATATTGTGTAAATTTGGTTTTCTCATGGAATATCTTGGTTTCTCCATCAATGTTAATTGAGAGTTTTTGCTGGATACAGTAACCTGGGCTGGCATTTGTGTTGTCTTAGGGTCTGTATGACATCAGTCCAGGATCTTCTGGCCTTCATAGTTTCTGGCGAGAAGTCTGGTGTGATTCTGATAGGTCTCACTTTATATGTTACTTGACCCTTTTCCCTTACTGCTTTTAATATTCTTTCTTTATTTTGTGCGTTTGGTGTTTTGACAATTATGTGACGGGAGGTGTTTCTTTTCTGGTCCAATCTATTTGGAGTTCTGTAGGCTTCTTGTATGTCTATGGGTATCTCTTTTTTTAGGTTAGGGAAGTTTTCTTCTATGATTTTGTTGAAGATATTTACTGGTCCTTTGAGCTGGGAGTCTTCACTCTCTTCTATGCCTATTATCCTTAGGTTTGATCTTCTCATTGAGTCCTGGATTTCCTGTATGTTTTGGACCAGTAGCTTTTTCCGCTTTACATTATCTTTGACAGTTGAGTCAATGATTTCTATGGAATCTTCTGCTCCTGAGATTCTCTCTTCCATCTCTTGTATTCTGTTGGTGAAGCTTGTATCTACAGCTCCTTGTCTCTTCTTTTGGTTTTCTATATCCAGGGTTGTTGCCATGTGTTCTTTCTTGATTGCCTCCATTTCCATTTTTAATTCCTTCAACTGTTTGATTGTGTTTTCCTGGAATTCTTTCAGGGATTTTTTTGTCTCCTCTCTATGGGCTTCTACTTGTTTATTTATGTTTTCCTGGAATTCTTTCAGGGATTTTTGCGATTCTTTCAGGCATTTTTGGGATTCCTCTCTGTAGGCTTCTACTTGTTCTCTAAGGGAGTTCTTCATGTCTTTCTTGAAGTCCTCCAGCATCATGATCAAAAATGATCTTGGAACTAGATCTTGCTTTTCTGGTGTGTTTGGATATTCCATGTTTGTTTTGATGGGAGAATTGGGCTCCGATGGTGCCATGTAGTCTTGGTTTCTGTTGCTTGGGTTCCTGCGCTTGCCTCTCGCCATCAGATTATCTCTAGTGTTACTTTGTTCTGCTATTTCTGACAGTGGCTAGACTGTCCTATAAGCCTGTGTGTCAGGAGTGCTGTAGACCTGTTTTCCTCTCTTTCAGTCAGTTATAGGGACAGAGTGTTCTGCTTTCGGGCGTGTAGTTTTTCCTCTCTACAGGTCTTCAGCTGTTCCTGTGGGCCTGTGTCTTGAGTTCACCAGGCAGCTTTCTTGCAGCAGAAAATTTGGTCTTTCTGTGGTCCTGAGGCTCAAGTTCGCTCGTGGGGTGCTGCCCACGGGCTCTCTGCAGCGGCAGCAACCAGGAAGACCTGTGCAGCCCCTTCCGGGAGCTTCAGTGCACCAGGGTTCCAGATGGTCTTTGGCTTTTTCCTCTGGCGTCTGAGATGTGTGTGCAGGGAGCAGTCTCTTCTGGCTTCCCAGGCTTGTCTGCCTCTCTGAAGGTTTAGCTCTCCCTCCCACGGGATTTGGGTGCAGAGAACTGTTTATCTGGTCTGTTTCTATCAGGTTCCGGAGGTGTCTCAGGCAGGGGTCCTGCCGCTCCTGGGCCCTCCCCCACGGGATCCCAGAGGCCTTATACAGTTTCCTCTTGGGCCAGGGATGTGGGCAGGGGTGAGCAGTGTTGGTGGTCTCTTCCGCTCTGCAGCCTCAGGAGTGCCCACCTGACCAGGCGGTTGGGTCTCTCTCTCACCGGGTCTGGGAGCAGAGAGGTGCTGCGGGCCAGGATCCGCGGGTGCCCTACGTTTCTAACTCATCCCACATGATTCCAGTTGTCTCTCCCAGTACTCTCTCCCTCCATCATGATCCCTCCTGTTCCACTTCCCTACTGTAGTGCCCTCCTCTTATCCACCCATGATGACTATTCTATCCCCCTTCTAGTGAGATTATTGCACCATTACCATCCCTTGAGCAATTCTTTCTAGTTAGCTTCTTTAGGTCTGAGAACTGTAGTTTGGTTATCCTGTGGACTGTAGCATGTTTATCCTATACTTTATGGCTAATATCTACTTACAAGTGATTACGTATCATGTTTGTCTTTCTGGGTCTTGGTTCCCTCACTCAGGAATATCTTTTCTACTCACTTGTCTTCAAATTTCATGATGCCATCATTTTTAATAGCTGAATAATACTCCATTTTGTAAATGAACTACATTTTCTCTATCCATTCTTTGGTTGTGCAACATCTGGATTGTTTCCCATTTCTGTCTATTATGAATAAGGTTGTTGTGATAGATATAGGTCTATTTGCACTTTTCTACATGCAAACATCCAGTTAAACTAGCTAAACTTGTTGAAGACGCTTACTTTTTTCCATTAGTTGGTTTTGGCTTCTTTGTCAAATATCAAGTGTACACAGGTATGGGGATTTATTTCTGGGTCTGTAATTCTATTCTGTTGATCAACATGTCTGTTTATATGTCGAGACCATGCAGTTTTTATTACGATTGTTCTGCAGTATAGCTTGAAGTCAGAGATGGTGATGCCTCCAGAAGATTTTACTGTCCAGGGCTGTTTTAGCTATACTGGGTATTAGGTTTTTCCATATGAGGTTGAGAATTGCTGTTTTAAGGTCTGTGATAAAGAGGGAATGAACATGGTTGAGTCCTAAGGATCACTTCTTCTTTTTTTTTTTTTTTTTTTGAGAAATCTGAACATCATCACTAAGCAATCTTAGAACTTAAAATTGGATATCAGAAAGTGATTTTGTTTTTCTTTTATGTTTAGCTACAATCTCAGAAGCTCAGTTTGAGCAAAGCACTTCCCACAAGCAGAAACTGAGTACATCAGGTCTGTGCTTTGAGTTTCCTTCTAAACCATAAAAAGCATCACTGCTCAAAATTAACAGAATCCATCACTCATTTGTAACTCTCATCTGTAAAGCTAATATTACTAAATACCTATAAACTCTTAGATGAAAGAAACTACTCAAATTAATTTTTAGAGAGTCATGTTTCAAGAGGATGACTCACCTATGCGAATGAGAGTTAATGTTTGGACCGCATTAAATTATGAATATCTTCAGTGTATAATTAGATCTAACTTTCAAATTTTCTATATAGTTATTAATTTCATTTTCCTTGCTTTCCAAAGTCACTTGAAAAATGATAAACATTGAATTATCTTCCGGAATGAGATCTGAAGAATTTCACTGCCTATGTCTTCTTTTATTTTCTGTCAGATAGAAAGATACGAGTGACCTTGAGTTTGAACGATCGTTTTGGCTACAAAAAGAATGAAAATCAATATGGCTGATTTGGGTTTGGCTACATGTAATCCAATTTGGATTGTAAGTACAAATATCTTTCTCATCTGGACAGGGATCAATTTCATCTGCACTCATTTTAGAGTGGTATCGTTTTCACCTGTACGCTAGTTCATTTGTTCTGAGACTCCATCTCAAGGAAACACATACAGGAATGACATATTGCTTTATCCTCAAGGAGCTTATAGTACATAAGCGGGGATATAATATGTTTTCAAGTGACAATGGCTACATTTAGAGTAGGGCAACTAGACAAGGAGAGATTCCTATAAACTGTCACACTGCTGGGAGAGTCACAGCTACACAACTGGAACATACCACTGAGCTCGATAAACATTAGCTCATCTAGGGATAGTGTCAAGAACAGTACTGGCAGTAAACTTTGAATGCCTAATTAAAATTGAGTCAGTTGGGATATTATACAATTGGAAAAGGCATAGGTGAGGCTGTAAAAATTGAAGGTAACCAGGAGAGAGTGGAAATAATGGTAGTTCTTGCAGTATATTTTAATATCTAGTGGTCCTCAATGACTGACAACTGTGTAGCCCTCCTGTGCTTTGTGTTTAAATACCTAAATCAAAGGAGTAGTTCATTTAATATGCAAATTCATTTGTTGTTTCCACATTTACAGACACTGGTAGTACAAACAATGGGAGTAAAGTGAATCAATTTATGAATCAAACTGATTGGAAATATTAAATGCTTACATTTAATTGCAAACACACTTTATCAGCTTCAACAATTATTTTAAAAAGTCATATACTAAATCTATGTAGGATTTTGTTTTGCTTTTAGTTTTTTGGCTGTTTGTTTTTTGTTTTGTTTTGTTTTGATTATTTTTTTCTTTTTCAGAACAACATAATAAAGTTTTCTTGTATATGTGCACTCAGAAAAAAATTACCCTCATGGTCCATAGATGTCAATCTGAATTTTGGGTGATTTGACATCTAAAGTAGACAGAGTGCATAGACAATCTAGACCCTAATAAAACAGTTTTATTTTGATACAAAGACTAACAGTGTCTTTGGTGAGATTAAGCCAGCCAACTATTACAATATGCTCATTACCACTTTGATTTTTAAGAGATTACTTTTGCTGGAATAAAAAGAATTTTTAACATATTTTAGCAAATTGACTCTGAATCGATAAATGAAAAACAAGAAATGACAATCAAAAGAAAAATAATGTCAAACAACTAAAACTTCTTGTATTTGCTTAGGACGCATTTCCACTAAGTGGGTCTAAAGGAATGAGGAGAAAATGCATGATCAGATAATCTCAAAGTGGCTCATTCCCAAGAAATACAAAATAATAAAATAAATATTTTCTGGGTCTGAATAAACATGTAGTGATGGTTTTGAAAGTTAAAAAAGGAATTGAATTTGCTTTCATAATTTTCACGTACTTATGATCATAGACGTATCATGCCGGCTTTATCTACATTTTTATTTTTCATTTATAAAATGACAACATATGCTTACTCCAGAAACTTAAAAAAAAACAACTTCCCATTTGCTATCGGACAATCAGTTGGTGTGCTCTTACCTGGGGATGACTATTTCTCCTGATCTCTGCATTCTTTTGATGCCTGCAAATCTGTGTGTAGAGTTAAGGCCTCAAGAGCTCTTCCCAGTTCACTTTGGCATGTCTATTGTCCTTGTTCAGGTCATGCTTTCACCGTTCCATAGCTATGCAGTGAGACTTCATAGGTATAGCTTCCTACATTTCTAGGAGACACAATCTCTCAACAAACCCCGTGTTCCTCTGGCTCTTAACATCTTTCTGACCCCCATTCCTGAGTAATGAGCCTGAACCTTAGTTGCAGAAGTTGTCTTGTAAATGTATCCACTGCAACTGGTCTCCGCGAGTTTGTACTTTGTTTGATTGTTGTTTTCTGTAGTGGTTTCTGTTGCAAAGATGTTTTGTGATGGGGAGGGGATGAACATGTGGATAAAAGGACAGAAAGTTATAATGCAGTTAGGCATTTTACTGGTATCATGGAGTGACAATAGTAGGTCCTACTTCAAGATCCATGATTTCACTAGCCATGGGTGCTTGACTTTATTTCCAACACCAGGAAGGATTGACTCCTTTTTAACAGGTCTTATGGCCAATTAGACAGATGTTGCGTATCACCAAGGAGTACAAGTGTCACTTGTACACCTTTAGTGTTATTGTGCCATACTGCTAATTGAAATGTAACCAAGAAGACGTATTCATATATCACTCATACATACATCACTCAGAATTTAAGGTGAACACTGAGTCCAAGGCCAGGTGTCATGGAGACACAAATAAGAAAGCAAGGGGGAGGGGTCTACAAGTCACGAAAAACAAACAGTTTGGCAATAACTGGAAAGTAGGAGAAACATGGATTCAATTGAATATCAATCACTCAAGAACTTTTTTAAAGACAAATTTTAATGTCATATTGTTCCATTCTCTGAGATAATAAATTTCTGTCAATTTCAGATATGAAAATTCTGGTAGTTGTTATGATAGTCCTAGAAAATTAATGTAGCACCAGGCACCTCCTGAGATACTGGTCTTGTAAACATGGCTAGGATGTTGGAATGCAACACACCATAACATTGTTAACTCATCAAAGTGTTTACTGCTAACTGCTGTATGAGTGAGTGCGTTCTTCATGAGATGCCTCCAATGCTTTCGTTAGTCGATCGTATTCACTGTAAATGATTTGTGTATCATTGTCGTTGTCATTCTTCTAGTATGAGTTTTCTGTGAATCCATATGTGACCTAGTGCAGTCAACTCCAGTCTGAGACAGAATCCTTTCTTTGCAGGTTCTCAAAGCCAATCTCCCCTTTGTGTATGACTGTTGTCTTTCATTTTCACTCTGCTATGGCCAGTTCCATCTGTGTTTTTGCTATCACATGAATCCAGACAGTAACTATTCCTTTCATGGGCTACTTTCCGAGACCTGACTGATACCTTCCCTCTCTTTAGAAATGTCTCTCCTCTAGTCTATAGTTGTATATAATCAATCCTTTGAGCATTTCTCCCCTCTGATAGCTCCCATAGTCTCTCATTCCTGCAATACTCTAAGTTAATTTGTTGTTTTGAATTTCTCTATTAGGAATGATCAAGATGGTCCCTTTCCCTAGTGAGCCCACGTCATAAGTGCATACCCTGAATGTATTGACACTTTCTCATAGGAGTACTTGTTATTATTTCTTCTTTGGCCCTTAATACCTGCTTGTCTTTTATCAACCCATAAATGTCTAGATTTCTACCCTGAGTTCAGGTTCAGTCTCTAGCAAATTGATTGTGTTTATTCAAATTGGTGTTAGGAATTGTAGTTTAACATATTTGTTGATTCCCTAGAGACATTGGTGTTACATTGCGTTAGCATTTACAATTAACATCTCTGTAAACATACTGAAATACCTTAGAGCCTTTAAACTTTTGCTTTTCAAAATCCACAATAAACTCTTATCCTATATGCATAATGTATGGTGTCTGGAATACTAGCATGTTGCATTTTAACAATGCTTTCTTTGACTTTATTTTTTTAATTGCTATAGGCCTTTGGTTGTGTATAGGTGCATAGTGTAATAAAGCACAGTTGAGGTAATGTGAAAAGGCAAGGTAAAAGAAGAGGGGAACGAGAAGAGAGAGGGAGAAAGTGAAAGAAGGATGAGAGTGAAGGGAAAGGAAAGGTGGCCACAAGAAGCCAGTGGAAGTTATGCTCATGTTCACTCACAATAATTACAATAAAAGCTTTAATAGCTAATGCCAGAAAGACAACTCTCGTTTCTTCCTTGGCTTCCAGACACTCCAATTTCACATGCAAAAGCAGTTCTATCTAACTGTTTGGCAGATTGTTTGAGCTGGAATTAAATGTGCACAGCTGGTACCATCTGCTGCAAATTCTTTAATTCTTGTTATCTCTTAAACAGCTTTTAGTTTTTGTCTTATTCATAATTCATTTATTGAGGAAGAGGAAGACCTACTGGTGTATCAGCATTGATTAGTGGATGCAGTGGTGCTCTCCATGTTAAGAAATTTTGGTCACATTCAGGGTTTATTAGTATTTGGTCAGTTCTACATAGTTTCAGTGAGGATCCAATTGGTTCATGATCTAAGATCGCCAGAATCACAGTAATAATGTGGTCACAATTTTCCCCCTGCAAGTTATCATGTTAT
The DNA here is from genome assembly GCF_021556685.1 of Rattus norvegicus. Classification (NCBI taxonomy): domain Eukaryota; kingdom Metazoa; phylum Chordata; class Mammalia; order Rodentia; family Muridae; genus Rattus; species Rattus norvegicus. Next base: position 89,739,225 of record NC_141540.1, read on the forward strand.
TTTATTGTTTTATAATCAAAGTCTAACACTTTGGAAATTTCTTTTACATTTATGTATGTATGCGTCTATTTGTGTGTGTGTGTGTGTGTGTGTGTGTGTGTGTGTGTACGTAAATATATGGGCACATGCATGCTACATGCTTCTTTGGAAGACAGAGAACACATTATCCTAGTTTCTTCTCTCCTGATCCACTACAGACTTAGAGATTGAACTCATGAGGCTCAGTGACAAGAGCCTTTTCAGACATTATTTCCCTAGCCAGTAGAGATGCTAGGAGCATAGGTATTGTTTCTAAATCTTGCTTTCATTCAGTTCCTTTCTGTTTCTGATTTTTAAATTTTCTAACTCTGTAACAGGATCTCAACAGTACAACTTTGAGTTAATCCAGTGCATTCTCAGGGTATGCACAATCTCCAACTATCATTCAAATTATTTTCCTCCTTATCTTACATTCTCTAGAGTGTAGCTAAATCCTTTAATACGTATTGAAAAGAAACACATGTGTTGCTCCCAGATCAGAAGGCTCGCTTTTCTGATATCTCTTGCCTCATTTCTGCTCTCATGAAAACAGACCTTTTATTACCAGATATAATTGACAGATGTAAATATACCTTTTATTCACTGGGAGTAATTGTCATGTAGGAGGCTTACTGCTGAATAAACTAACCCTTTTTAGTTCGTTCAGAACTCTGGCTGGTGGTTCAACTCAGCTCTTATGGCTCAAACGCCTCTCCAAGACAACTGACTATGTCTGGCTTCTCTCAGCTTCTCACTGAATTGCTCTTCTTGGCCTCAAACTAACTTTGGTAATATATTAGATTAGAATCTTCTGGCTCCTTCTTATTTTCAGGCTCTTTCTGTCTTCATCTGTGTCTAGCCTGTCTCTGAAAAACTACCCTGGTGAAAACGACTGCCAATCTGGTCAACCAGACTCAGCTGCTAAACTCAACTGAACTCCACTGCATGCCTGAACTCAACTGACTGAGCAGAGCTGGTTCACCTCACTCACCCGAATGCCTTCCAATTAGATGCCATTTTCAAATATTGCTCTTCCTTCTATAAACTAACTTTTAACTACTTTGATTGGGATCAAGTGTGTAAAGATGTGTCTGTATTTCAGCCAGAGAAGCAATGCTACTGGACTAAAATTTCTCCACAGTCCCAGTTTGCTTGAAAAATTGTACTGTAGGCTTCGAATTGAACTTCAAAGTACTTCTTCTTCTTCTTTTTTTTTTTTGTAGAATCTACCTCTTACTTTCACCTGAATAAAATCTGAATAAAATGCCTTACTTCTAGGTTCCTGCAAGATTATATAAGCTTGTGTGTAATCTTGTTTGAAAATTTTGTGTAGTACATTATATCTTTACCTGTCTATTTATTTTTAAAAATCTTATTGAAAGTAGATTCTTTCTTATTTATTTACTTATTTACTTACTTATTTTTTTATTTATACACTCCACATTTTATTCCCCTCTAGGTCCACCCTCTGACTACCCCACATCCCATACCTCCTCCCCACCCACCCCACCTACCCCACCCACCCTACCAGACCTCTTAATGCTTTGGTGCCTCCAATCTCTTGCATATTGGTGACTGAACCCAAATGCGGTAGTTCTCTGCTGTATATGTGTTGGGGGCTGGTGTATGATGCCTGGTTGGTAATCCAGTGTCTGAGAGATCTTGGGGATCTTCCTCCTACAAAGTTATCCTCCTCTTCAGCTTCCTCCAGTTTTATCCTAATTCAACCACAGGGATCAGCAGTTTTTGTTCATTGGTTGAGTGCAAATATCTGCATCTGACTCTTTCAGCTGCTTGTTGGGTCTGTCTCAGGGCAACCATGATAAGTCCTTTTTTGTGAGTTCTCCATAGCCTCAGTAGTGGTGACAGACCTTGGGGCCTCCCCTTGAGCTGGATCCCCCTTTGGGCCTGTGACTGGACCTTCTTTCCCTCAGGCTCTTCTCCACTCCATCCCTGCAGTTCTTTCAGACAGGAAGAATTATGGCTCAGAGTTTGACTGTGGGATAGCAACCCCATTCCTCACTTGATAGCCTGTCTTTCTGCTGGAGATAGACTCTACATGTTCCCTCTCCCCACTGTAGGGCATTTTATCTTGTATTCCTTCTTTGAATTCCAGGTCTCTGGTACATTCTGGAGGGTCTTTCCAACTTTCTACCTTCTGAGGTCTCCTGTTTCCATTCTTTCTGCTGGTCCTCAGAGCTTCAGACATTTTCCAACACCCAATACTAGATCAGGTTCCACCTCCAACCCCCTTTCCTTCTAAGGTCACTTCCTCTCTCCCCTATTTGTGGTTGCTTTCTTTTCCCTCTTAAATGAGACCGAGGTGTCCTCACTTGGGGCCTTCAACTCGTTGATATTTTTGAGTTCTGTGGACTTTATATTGGATATTCTGTACTTTTTTTTTCTTTTTGGCTAATATCCACTTATTAATGAGTACATACCATGCATGTCCTTTTGGGTCTGAGTTACCTCACTCAAGATGATATTTTCTAGTTTCTGCTGCTGATCTGAAGTCAATCAAACTCAGCTATTAAACTCAACTGAACTCCACTGCATGCCTGAACTCAACTGACTGAGCAGAGCTGGTTCACTGCACTCACCTGAATGCCTTTCAATTAGATGCCATTTTCAAATATTGCTCTTCCTTCTATGAACTAACTGTACCCACATTGTTTGGGATCAAGTGTGTAAGATGTGTCTGTATTTCAGTCAGAGAAGCAATGCTACTGGACTAAAATTCCTCAACAGTCCAGTTTGCTTGAAAAATTGTCTGCAAAACTCATGATGTCCTTCCTCCTTCTTAATAGCTAAGTAGAATTCTATTGTGTAAATGAACCACATTTTCTGAATCCGTTCTTCTATCATGGGACATCTGGGTTGTTTCCAGCTTCTGGCTATCACAAATAAGGCCACTGTGAACACAGTGGAAAATGTGCCCTTGTGGCATGGTGCAGCAGCTTTTGTATATATTCACAAGAGTGGTATTGCTGGGTCTTTAGGTAGACCCAGTTTTCTGAGAAAACTCCAAATTGATTTTCAGAGTGGTTGTACCAGTTTGCAATACCACAAGCAATGGAGGAGTGTTCCTATTTCTCCGTATCCTGGCCAACATGTGTTGTCACCTGAGGTTTTGATCATAGCCATTCTGTTTGGTGTAAGGTGGCTTTTCATTTCTCTGATCACTAAGAACTTTGAACATTTCTTTAGGTGCTTCTCAGGCATTTGAGATTCCTATGTTGTGAATTTTTGGTTTACTTCTATACCCCAATTTTTGATTTTTTTTTTGGTGGTTAGTTTCTTGAGTTCTTTATATATTTGGATATAAGCCCTCTATCGGATGTGGGGTTAGTAAAGATTTTTTTCCCCAATCTGTAGGTTGGCAATTTGTCTTATTGACTACGTCCTTTGCCTTATAGAAGTTTTCCAGTTTCATGATGTCCCATTTATCAATTCTTGATCTTAGAGCCTGTTTAGAAAATTTCCCTCTGTGCCAATAAGTTCAAGGCTCTTTCCCACTTTCTCTTCTACTAGATTGAGTGATTCTGGTTTTATATTGAAGTCCTTGATCCACTTGGACTTGAATTTTGTGCAAAGTGACAAATATGGGTCTATTTTCATTTTTCTACATACAGTCAGTTAGACCAGCACCATTTGTTGAAGATGCTTTCTTTTTTCCATTGTATAATTTTGGCTTCTTTTTAAAAGATCGAGTGTGTTTAAGTGTGCAGTTTTATTTCTGGGCAATCAATCCTATTCCATTGAACAACCTGTCTGTCTCTGTACCAGTACCATGCAGTTTTTATTGTTACTGTTCAGTAGTAGAGCTTGAGGTCAGGAATGGTGATTTCCCCAGCCATTCTTTAATTGTTAAGAATTGTTTTTGCTATTCTGTTTTTTTTTCTGCCTTTCCAGATGAATTTGAGAATTGCTTTTTCCATGTCTGTGAATAATTGTGTTGGGATTTTGATGGGAATTGTATTGAATCTGTAGATTGCCTTTGGTAGGATGGCCATTTTTACTATGTTAATTCTGCCAATCCATGAGCATGGGAGATCTCTCTATTTTCTGATATCTTCAATTTCTTTCTCCAGAGACTTGAAGTTATTGTAGTACAGATCTTTCTCTTTTTTGGTTAGAGTTACCCAAAGGTATTTTATATTATTTGTGGCTATTGTGAGTAGAGTGGTTTCCCTAATTTCTTTCTCAGCCTGTTTATCATTTGTGTAAAGGAAGGCTACTGATTTATTTGACATTATTTTATATCCAGCCAGGTTGCCGAAGTTGATTATCAGCTGGAGAAGTTCTCTGAAAGAATTTTTGGGGATCACTTATGTCACATATCATCTGCAAATAGTGATGTAGTTATTTCTTTTTGGTTGATTTGCATCCCCTTGATCTCATTTTGTTGTCTTATTGTTCTAGCTAGTGCTTTGAGTACTATGTTGAAAGGTTACAGAGAGAGTGGACATCCTTGTCCTGATTCTAGTGAGATTGCTTCATGTATCTCTTCATTTAATATAATATTAGCTGTTGGTTTGCAGTAAATCGCTTTTATTATGTGTAGGTATGGGCCTTGAATTCCTGGTCATTCCAATACTTTTAACATGAAGGGACTTCAGAGGGGTGGGTTTTTTTACCAAATGCTCTAAGAGCAGCAGATCCTTTGATGTGCCTCATGATATAGCCTCTTCCAAGGAGCAGTCTGTCCCAACAGAAAGGACAGGGTAGAAGGAGTGGTATTCCAAAATAAGATTCTTTCCTTGTGTAATATACCATGTTCACAGTTTCCCTTTCTCTTCTCTTCTCCTAAATCATCCCATTATCTTGCCCTATTCCCAGGGTCTACCACCCACCAGAAAAGAGCAGGTTTCCAAGAGAAAACAGCCAAACAGCACAAAATAAGAAAAGAAGACAAGGATAAGCCCTCATATCAAGTCTGGGTAAAAGAAACCAACAGAAGAAAAATAGTACCTAGAGTAAGTGGAAAAAAATAGAGATACAGTCCCTTCCACTATTAGGAATCCCGCAAAAACACCGAGCTAGCAGTCACAGCATATGTGCAGAGGACCTGGTGCAGACCCATGCAGTCACTGTGCTAGCCATTTCAGTCTCTGTATGCTCATGTGACTTCTGCTTAGTTTATACAATGGGCCATGTTTTCCTGGTGTTCTCTGGCCTCTCTGATGCTAACAATCTCTTCTCTTACTTTTCTGCATGGTAGTTCAGGGGAGGGACTTCTGTCTATTCTTCATTTTAATTTCTGATATCAAAACAGGAAGAGTTTCATTTTTTTTATTTCAGACATTACAGACTAATCCAATGCTCTGCAATGTTAAGCATCCTATAACACACTGAATGAATAAAAAAAAAACCCTGAATTATAAATGAACATTTCAAGAAAGATTTCAGTGGATAGGCAGAGATTTTCATATAATTATGGTAAGAAAATTGGTTTTGTATCAGTTAAAGTATACAACATTAGTCATCAAGAGTAACAATGTTTTTGTTTTATGTTTAAATTACTCTTAAATAGTATGGCTCTAATCAATGATACATTTTAAACTTTTCAATCAATGAAGTTAGAGCGCTAAGATTGCTACATAAAGTGCTTCTATCTCAGTGAAGTTTAGTATTGTGAGACCATTTCCTGTAGAATTCCCCTTTCTCAGTACATTATACATAGGCCAGTGGCTGACTCTTCCTGTAGTTTGACATTTGCCTGATCTGCAGCGCACGGGATTCTTTAAATGCATGATGTTTCACTTAAGTACAGAACAAAACATAGGGAGTCTTGCTGGGAGAGAAAATGTACAATTTCAGAGTATTTGTGAAGAAAGAAAATGTCTGGAAAAGCTACACAGGAAAATAACTTTTCTATAATTAGAGTATACATGCTGGGTGACTTCCTGTTTTCGTCATGTCGAGATGTCTGCTGGACATTCTGCAAAATATTATAGACTTTATAACGGTACTCCAATTTTTTGTCAGACTAAGGCTTTATTTTATTCAGTACTGATAGTTATGAAAAGATTTTCTCTCCTGAAATAATTAGATAATCAGTGCCACAATAGGGGTCCTAAGAGTTTAGGGCCGTCCAAATAGGCTGGTGAGTCTATTCCCTTATACCAAGGCAACACCCAAGATTCCTGAATTCAAAAGGAGAAGCAGGGACTTCTTATTTTAATATTTCCTTAAACTAACAGCTAAATGAGGTAACAACATCTCAATGGTGTAGCTCTCCAAGAAATGTATGAGGTACTCTCAAGCACCCAGTTTTTCTCAGAGAAGCTTTAGAGATGTTTAGAGAATATTTAGAGATGTTGGGTAAGTTAGAGCACAAGGAGCATGGGAAAAGCATATGTCTTGAAATTGTTGGTGAGGAAGTTAAGTCCAGTAAGTACTTTCAGTCAATGGTTTGACTCTCCTCAGAGGAGTAGCGTGTAGAAGAATTTTGATGTTGGCTGTCAGTCTTCACATGTACCCAGCACAGTTAAATGTTTAGATAGCTGTAAGCATTTTATTCCCTTTTTCTTTTTCTGAAGAAAACCACTTTTATTGCAAATGTGGCATATAATTGGAATATTTTGAAATTTATATCTATTGGAATTATTTCAATTCATCAATTCATTAGAAAACTGGAGAATGTAGAACAGTTAAAAGTTCACTGAATTTTAATCACTGAATTTAAATGTTGCTTACTTGGGTGATACTGTCAATCCTGATGTATTTTTTACAGACCATGAATGCAGTCTTCACAGAACAGCTTCTCAGCATTGAATACACATCATGCCAGAAATGGAATGATTTTATAGGTCATACCTTTGAAGAAAATTGTTTCCGAATCAAAGAATTTTCCAAGTATCTGAGGAAACCCTTATTCAAGTATCACTCAAAACATTAAATATCACTATAAATTATTATAAAAACAAATTTCTTCTAATCTGGCATGTGCTTTCTCTATTAAAAGTCTCCAGAGAACAACACTGAAGTTAAAATGAGAATATATTTAAATATATTTTTAGGGCAATAGTTATATTTTATGCATATATCCTATTAATGTGCTAATTGCAGCTCCATGTGTCCTAGTTAAAATCTTTGCTCTGATGGATGGAGGACATCCACAATATTAATGAAAAACACATGAGTTTTATTTATTCACTAGTAATTGTCTTGGTGTTATATTTATTTAATGATATAGAATTTTTGTTATATAGAAATAATTTCTACTTATACATCAAGGAAAAGGAAAATTAAACATATTATTTCATATTAAAACAGATTAACAAAACAAAAGGTCTCAGCTATCTGTAATAAGTTAAATATAAGAAGAATAAAAATGTAAGCCACTCTGGTAATTAACTGGCAGCTACATCCCCACTGTCAAGATTTCATAGCACTTGAGGGTACTATAAAAGCTATCATAAAAGAATCTTATCCAGCTGCGACCCTTGTGGGCTACAGTAATGGTTGACCTGGCAAGACATGCCCTTTGGTTTAATAGTGGCATGAACATCATGGATGTAACCAGCTGTGTTTCAGTTGAATTTAAGTTCTGCTCTACGAGATGAAAACTATACCTAGCACCATTTTTTTTGGCCAAGAATTTATATCTAAGAAGTCATAAGTCCTAGGGGAGGAATTAATACTAGTATACTGCTAAATGTCATCGTACTAAACCAACCTCTAATGACTTATCAGAGATTAAGCATCTCTGAAACCTCATCAGATAAGCTTCTATTTATAGTAGATGGTAATGAACAGAGAGAATCATAATTAGTCAACGTGTAAAGAACTGCAGAATGCTCAGCCTCAAATGCAAAATCTCTATCACACCCCCTCTTCCAAATGCTCAGAGATTTGTATAGAAGATAGGATAGGAAATGTATAAGAGCTAGAAGTGATGAATGGATACAATGAAGCCAAATGAACAGGAAAAGAAGACATGAAGTTGGATAGGTAAGAAAGAGATAGTGGACCTAGAATGTGTAGTGGAGGGGATAAATATGATCAAGCACACTGTACAAAATTATCAGTGAACTAAAACTATAATCAATAAAGAATTTAAGAGAAGATTTTAGTTCTGAAATATGTAATATTATATAGTGTATATATAATATATATACACATACATACACACATACATTTAAAAATCATTTATTTTATTTCTTGTTTTGTGTGTGTGTGTGTGTGTGTGTGTGTGTGTGTGTGTGTGTGTGTGTGTGTGCTCATGTAAGTACATAGTTCCCCAGCTGCTAGCATGGCATTGATTTCCCTGGACTAAAGTTACAGGTAGTTGTGAGCAACCCCAGGTGGGTGCTGGGAATTAGACCCAAGACTTCTTCCAAAGTAGCTGCTCTTCAGCACTGAACCCAGCACTGTAGCCCAGGCTGGTCTAAAACTTAGGATCTTCCTGCCTCCACATCTTCAACATATCTTTGCAGCATATTCCACTATAGCCTGTTACTTTCATAGATATAGAAATTTAAATGAATTTTTCTATCTATTGCAAACAGACTTGCAGAAATTTACTTATAATATATATTAGTTATGATATGAAGAGAAATCTGCACTTTTGTATACCATTAAACAGTGAAATTGACTATTAGCTATTTTGCTAAAAATTTGGAGTGTTTAGCATAAAGTATGTGTACTGATAACATTTTCCTGAAATTCTGTTTTCCCTGTATGTTCTTGAAAGATCAATGTCAAATATGTACTTTACTTAAAAATATTCTCTACTTCAACAGTTCGAAATCATGCATCTTGGAGTCAGAAAATTCTTTATTAGTGATCATAGATGGGATTTAAGAAACTTCTCTCAAAAAGTTTTACAGATTTGAGTGAGGAAACGGGATCCGAGCAATGACAGTAGCACTAGGAGTGCAAAGAGGATGGAGAAAGCCCAGTGGGACTCATCCTTCAGTTGTCTGCTGTTTCTCCTAGCATCGCGGATGAACTAGATAGAGGAAAATAGTCAGATGCCTCTCTTCAATTCTTAATCTAAATCTTTATTAGAAAAAGAATTACAAAAATGCTTTATATTTTTAAAAGGAAAGCCACTCTAGTATAGGAAAACTCATCACTACATCAAAATTTGTTTTTAAATGTAAGTGATAAAATGTTAGGAGACACTTTATTTATTTATTTATTTATTCATTTTTTGCAGATCACACACTTCGTTTTCACTATGGTAAGTGATATGTTTCTATGATTTGGAACTCAGACCATCAACTTTTACTGGAATGAATATGAAAAATGCTAAAATGTCACATATGTAGTTTTCTTCATGTTTAAAGATTTTTAATTATTTTACATTTATCCTTTACATGTAAATGAAGATTATGCCATCCACCAATGTTGGTAGTGTTTATTTTTACTTAAATAGATGTCCTTCCCAGATTATGCTACAAATGATAACCCAAAAATATGATATACAGTGGTTTACTAACCTAATTAGAATTATTTCATTTTTACATAGAATTAACATCAGAACAAAGTTTAACTTCGTTGTTGACAAGACATTTCATAAATACCATTATTTGAGTATGAACTCATGTATTTCTCCATAAAAATCTAAACCCCACCCTCAGCTAGGGGTTGTGAGCATGGCTGACAAATATTAGTGTTATATAAATATTCACATAATTATTTCTTTTGGAAGTAAGTTTTGTAAAATAGACTTTTAGGTAACCATCTCTATAATTCTGTAACTATGTGTTTCTATGAAAATCCTAGGATACAACACAGGAAACAATACAAATACATAATTATGTAAGATAGGTAAATAAATGTAAATTAAGACATTGCTATTATCATAGTTTTTGCCTTTCCTTAGAATGTGGTCTGTATATGGATATATCCCTAAACAAATAATTATATGTTGATTTTTAAAAATTTTTCTCTATTTGCCTAACCTCCAGTATTGTATAATGGTACCCAAATCAGGATAAAGAAGGTCAAAAACAACCGTGCTTGTGTCAGAGAGCATAGTATGACACATCCCCAGATTATTTTAATATTAATTTTATCATATAGGGAGTTCTACATTTTACTAAGTAATCCATAATTTCATTTGTTTTTCTCCTCTATACGCAGTCTTCAAAATTTACTAGACAGTTGCAAATTTAGTCCTCTGATGGCACGCATCACTTCCTGATTTCTGTCTGCTCATTTAAGTTCTTTACTATATTCAGTATGAATAGAATCACAGATCCAGCATGGCTGAATTGATTCACCAACTTACACCTTCAGACACATTTGTGTTTTGCGTTCTTTGTGTTCATTGATTCATCATTCATCTAGCAATTCTTACAGACAACTACTGCTTTATAACTATCTCCATTCTTATCCACTAAAATCAATTAATTCACAACGAATACCTTTCATATTCCAAGTACTGAAAAATTATATGACTTATAAATTGTATACTTTCAACAAACATTTTCATTTTTATGTGAGGAACTAGATAACCAGAGTAGTTTTTCAATGCAATAACAACAACAACAACAACAACAACAACAACAATAATAATAATACATATCCAAGAGTACTATGATGTTAGGTATAAATGTATCTTTTATTTGCCAGATGAAGGGATGAGATGAAAGTCATATCCAAGGTTTTTGAATACACAATGTATCTGATTCCAGAGCATTTCTAACTATTCCTAAACCTAGGCCTGGAAGCTTCTAGACTCCTTAAAACCTAACCTTCCAGCCTCCATTAACTAGCTTTGGCCATGAATGTTTCAGCCTCCTATGTTTACTGCTAGGTAAGCCTATCCTTTCTAGATCTTTCTGAACTTTGGCTGGCTTATTTAACTCAGCTGTTTTGGCTCAAACTCCTTTTCAAGCTGCCTGACTCAATCTGACTTCTTTCAGTTTCTCACTGAATTGCTGTGCTTGGCTTTAAACTAATTCTGGCAATTCATTCTGAAATTCTGTCTCATTCCTATTCTCTGACTTCAACTGCCTCTGCTGACCTGCAATGAACTACAAGAACTCGCAAAGAAACTTAACTCTACTGCAATGTACTCACTGACTGACTCCCACCTCACTCAGCACTGCTCTTAAATAGCTTCTTTTTCCTGTGTTGTTTCATGAGAGTTGGGCATATCCTTAATTTATACTGTCAAATCTTCCTCTCACTCATCACTTTGTCTGCTCCTCAATGAGATGTCACTTTTAAACATGGTTGCTTCCTTCTAAAAATTAATTTTCCTTTAAAGATATGTACTAAAGACCTGTCTGTAATATAGTCCAAGATTAAAGATATATGGCATGTCTACATTACAGCCAGACCACGAAGACCTAAGTCTTTGGATGTGATCCCTTGCCCAAGCAGCCATGTTGCTGGACTAAAATTTGTCTACACCAGGAGCTCCTAATTGATAGTGGAGGTTCATGAGAGGCAAAGATGATTGATGAGAAAACAAAGATAGCTTTCTGGGGAAGTTGGTGTCAGAAGAAGATCAAGTCAAACCCCAGTGTCATCATTAGATCTGTAGCAGATCACTTCTTTACTCTCTGCCACCATTTTCAGGGGGATTAAGCACATTCTGATGAAACTCCCCGTTTTCCTCCTTCTTTCAAAGCCCCTCTATTGTTCTTACCCCTAAGTGTCATTCCTAAGTGTTAGCTCCAATACCAAGAAACACATTTTAACTGGAATCTTCAATTGCCACACCTATCAGGATCCCTGAATTTCTATCAACCAACACACAGACACAACCTTTTGCTAAGAATCATAGAGGATAACAGAAATCAAGCAACAAAAACAGACATGAAACAAAGAAAAAAAACATTTATCAGCACATAGAATTGTAATCTTCCCAACCCCATTGCCTCCATAATAACGGGAAACACAATCAGTATTAGCCAGCATAATATGCTGATACCAGATCTCAACAACCAAATCATACATGTATGATGACTTCATTAATATGATTAAATATAGTTTTCCCTCTCATATAATACATCTAGATGCAGTTTCCACTCCCAGCTGCTCCTACCTCTTTGTCACCCTGAGGTCCACCTCCCCTCTTACCTCCTTTCTGAAAAGAGCAGTCCTTCAAGAAAAAAAAATAAAGCCTGCAGGTGTTGCATATTGGGATGCAGTGAAAAGAATGGGATAGAGGGCATGAGATGGGTTGCAAGATCCGTAGGAGACATGGGCATGGTGGAGTGAGTCTGCAGTTGGTGTTCTGTTGTAGGACTAGGGAGAAACATGAGGGATTGGGTCTGGAAGAACAGAGAAAACAGAGAAGGCCTGATGGCAGTCTCTCTGGTCTTCTGGCAGGAGTGGCCTTCTGGTGTTGAGCTGTTGTCTTACCAAGTTGGGGACTGGGACACAGTGACATGTGTAGTAATTGAGAACTAGAGGGGATGGTCCATTGGATCCACAGGAAACAAGGAGTGGACAGGGCAGGCTGCAGCTGGTGTTCTGTTGTAATACTAGGGAGGAACACAAGAGATTGGGTTGGGGAAAGAGACAATAGAGAAAGTCTGCGGGTAACCCACTTGTACTTCTGGCAAGAGTGACTTATGTTTGAATAAGGTTGCCCACCAGAGTTGGCAGTTAGGACACCGTGATGAGTTGGTGAAGGAGGCCGGGAGACGAATGGTCTATGGAATTCACAGGAGACAGGGGAGAAGTAAGGCTGTAACAAGTGGCAAAACTATTTTTAGTATAAGGAAAAAATTATTAAACAAAGGGAAAAAAACACAAGTCAATCATACTGAAAAATCTGTTTCTTGTGTGAAATACAGTGATAGTCATGCCCACTAAATACCCCTTTCCTCTCCTCTGTGCCATATCCCCTATTTACAATTTTAGGGTATGGGTGTCATTTGTAGGTTATTTAATTTTTTTTATTTCAATTCTTAGTACTCTTCCCTCTAATTATTGATGTAATTCCTATTGTTGATGAGTGTATTCCTCAATGCATAGTAATTAAGCCTTAACCTTAATTACCAAATTACACTTACTAAATTATAACTCATTCACCTTGGTAGTCACAAAATATATGTGTTATGGTATTTTGAATAAGAATATCTCTGCAATGTTCATGTATTTGATCACTGGGCCCCCAGTAGGCAGAACTGTGTGAATAACTTTAGGGGAAATGGACTTATTAAAGGAATTATGTTAATGCAAGTCATTTTTGAGAATTTCAAGATCACACTATTCCCAGTCCTCTCTGTGTGTTTTGTGTTTGCCAATGTGTTCGTGATCACTCACCTTGCCGCACAGCACACCATGCCTGCCTACTTTCATACCTCCCAGTCTTTATGGAGTCTTATCCCTCTTAAACTGTAATTCCAAGTAAGACTTCTTTCTAAAAATTGCTTCTGATTGTCTTGTTTCATTATAACAGTACTAAAGAAACTAATATAGTTGGTACTGAGAGTGGATATTGCTGTGACTATATTGTTGTTGGGAAATGTGGAAGACTTTGGGACTTTGGATTAGAAACTAGTCGTAGAGTTTAATAGACAGATAATAAGAACTTGAAAGATAGTAGTGCAAAGATAAGTGCCATAACTCAAGAGATTTCATAAAGGTACAATGTTAGCGACTTTGGCAAAGAATGTAATTGTATTCTGCCATTGTTCTATGAACTTGCTTAAAGTTAAGTTTAAAAGCAATAAACTAATTTCTTTGTGGCATAATTATTATTTCATTGTGCAGGTCCACAATGAAAAATAAAAAAGAAATCCAATGAGAAAATGTAAAAGGTGTAGTTTAAATAGCAAAAAAAATGATTAAACTTATGATTAAAATCATAGCTTGGGGTTGAGGATTTAGCTCAGGGGTAGAGCACTTACTTGCTTAGCCAGCACAATGCCCTGGGTTCGGTCCTCAGCTCCGAAAAAAAAAAAAAAAACTCATATCTCACAGTGAAAGAGGTAATATTGATGTCATTAAGGAGAAAGCTAATCAATCTGTAATAGAACAAGGGAAGAAGTAGCCTCGGGGGGGGGGAAACCCATACAATTAAATTTCCAAATTGTGATAGAAGAAGCTGGAAGATGGAGATTATTCTGTTCCTAAGAAGCAACAGTAAACATATGCACAGTGATTATTAATCCCATTACTTAGTCACATCAGCTACAGTTGAGTGTTTAGAGTCTATCGGTCACTAGTTGCTTGTAGATCTGAAAGCACTATACAGATAATCTTCTGAGGTCTCATTTGCAGTTCTATTCAAGCTCTTATAAAATAGATTTTCTTTCTTATAAAATCCATTGCTTCTTGGGAGACTTTCTCTGGCTGGGACTCTGTGGGAGTCTCTTGATTACATTAACTGAGGTGGTCAGGTTCACTTATTGTGGATGGTACAATTTCATGGTTGAGAAAGGGAGATAAATAATAATTTGTATTCATTGCTTTCTGTTTCTTGAGTATGTATGCAGCCAGTCAGACTCCTGTTCCGGCCACGTGTCTTCCCTTCCTTCTGACACGTCTTCTATTCCATGATTGACTGCTTTCCTTTGGAATAATAATCTAAATCAAATATTTTCCCCTAAGTTTATTTTGTCATGGTATTTGACTTCAACAACAGAAATGAAACAAATGCATTTTTCTCTACGATATTTCTTGCCTTCTAAAAAGACCATTTATCACTATGCAGTCCAAGTTGACCTCGAACTCCAGGTGATCCTTCTGTTGGAATATGATTTATAGACATATATTACTACATCTAGCTCTTGTCTATAATTATAATTCCTGTGTTTTTTTATTTATTTCAATTGTATGTTTACTTTACATCTTGATCACTGTCCCCCTCCTTCTTCTCTTCCCAGTCCCACCCTTATAAATCCCTGAAGTGGAAATCTCTCTTTTCTTTGGAGACTCAATGTGTCACGTGATATTTTTCTGGAGACTGTCTAACAAGAGGATGTTGCTGAAGCAGACACATGGGAGGATGCTTTGTTAAGAATAGACAATTGGGGGTTGGGGATTTAGCTCAGTGGTAGAGCTGGGCCCAAGGCCCTGGGTTCGGTCCCCAGCTCCGAAAAAAAGAAAAAAGAAAAAAAAAAGAATAGACAAATAGTGTTTTTCTGGAAGTAACCTTGAAAAAGGGCTTGTGATGTTTTGTTACCGTGTATGCTTGAGAGAACACATGCTATTTGGAAAGGGTATAAATACAATTCAACAGGGTGTGAACAATCCTTTCTGGTATTGGTTTGCCTTGCCACTCTTTGCTGGTCATTGTTTTTTGTAACTTCATGAATGGAAACATCACACACACACACACACACACAGACACGCACCCTTCTGGTGGTATTCTGGCAGCTTCTTGCTGCTTCTGTGGTCTGGGGCCAGTTGGCAGAGCCTCATGATTTCTTCTGAATTGAACTGCCAGTGCTGATATGTGAATGGTGCTTCCAAGTGGATTGAGCTATGGCTGGCTGCTGATTTGTGTGGAACTGTACTGGTGATATTCTGACAATACAGATTAGATTAGCTACAACGAACTATTCCTAAACAGTTCCACATTCTCCTTTGCCTTACTCACTTTCCTTTTCACGACCTCTGGTGGTTGGTGGGCTAGAAGGGAGGTTAAAGCATTTAAGTGTACTTATTAAAGTAAGGTTCTGAAAAATACAAGCTTACAAATACCTCTTCATTTTCCCAACCACTTCTCCTCAGAAAAAGGGAGCCTCCCCTCGGCCGGCTCATCACAGTAGATGTAAGTTCATCCTCTCCCACGGAGGCCCATCCAGGAAGTCCACGTATGGGGAAGGGGAAGCAATGGCCGGGGACACTGTGTCTTTCTGCATCTGGGTGACCTCACGCAGGATGATATTCTCAAGTTTCATCCAATTCTTTTAGTTTAAGATTTTTTTTAATGTGCTCTTCTTTTTCTATAAGGTTCATTTAATTTCTTATCTAAGAGCTTGTTTATATCCCTCTATCACCAAACTGATTATCTAATTATTAAACTTCCACAATATATAATCTATATTTTATATTTATTGTGTTTTATCTTAAATTATACATATATTTAATTTTTCATCTAGATTTTACGCCCCTTGGCATCTATACTCTGCTTATGTTTATATTACTGCTATGTGTATTAATTCATAGTATATTCAATGTATATTTGATGATTATGTTATTAAATGTTTTTGAAAGTTGTTTATATTTATGCACTTTAAACCTTCAGTGAATGATTTAGAAAGTGAATACTTGGGAGCTTTAGAAATTATTTCGATTTCTTACTTTTATGCATTTATAGCAAGAAACAAGGCTTAAGCATTATGTTTTAATATATAATTAATCCATTATCTCATAATTAAAGTGCATATGATTACTTCAGTTGAAGAAAAGAATTCCATTTGGCAGAGACTAACAGCATTTTTTAAATTAAAACAAGAAATAAGTTCCGTCAGTATTTTATTACTTTTTCTGTTTACTTTCAAAAGGTTGATAACCCAAGTTTCTTCCCATATTGTTTTCAAATAAAACTACTTGTTCATGGTATTATTTTTCAAAACATATACCTTCACATTTTCAGTGATTAAACTTAATTTTTAGTTCATTAATGTTCTCTACAGATAAATTACTCAGAGAAATATCATAATGATTTCAGTAACCTGAAGCCATAGACTCTCTAACAAATATGCCAGTGCCAGTCATGAAAGAAAAAAAAAACTTTTTAAGCCATTGTTTAATGAAGTTCAAGACTCCCAAAACAATATAACTTATTGCTATTGCCCTTGTCTGCCTCCAGAATGTGAAGGCAAGCTCCAATTGATGAATAAAACATACACTTCCAACTCCAGTCTTAACAAATTAAGGTAGAAACAAACCACAAGCCTCTGCCCTGTATCCCAGCTCTTATAGTATCTAAAGATGTGTGCAAGCTACCTGTGAAGAAATGCATAAATTGTATTCTTCACCTCTAAAACCAATGAGCTAGCACAGAAACCAACCTTACAAGATATCCCCAAATATTAATTAGTGACATTTATACCTTGGGTACAACCAACAGCTATTTGATTAGCTTTAAAGCCTCCTTAACGAGATGAAATTCCTGCCTGGTACCCTTAACCGACCTAATTATCTGTTAGTAGAAAGATCTTCAACCCTAGAGAGGAGCCTCCTAATACCACCAGTAACTATGTTCTAAATACTTATCCTTATCACACAAATAAGTAAAGCTCTCACCTCTGTAAAAAACAAACAAACAAACTAACTAACTAACAAACTAACTAACAAAAAACTGAAGCAAATGTAAACGATTAGTGAAATTTCCAACCAGCAAAAATGCAGAGCAAAACTGAATATGGAGTATGTAACCTCACTTGGCAGACCTACAACACAGCATAAGTTGGCTCAGGTAATTTGTAGAAGAAGAATGGAAATACTGTGCCAGTGGACCAGGATGTCTGCTTTTAAATAGTGTCTTCTGTAAATGTCAAAAACCTGTATCCATGATATATGAATAGTATGGTCACCCAAATTAGGTTTGAATGATGGCAATATGATCATATATGCCAACATAGATGAGGAAAGTCTCACAAGGTCCTACCACTAGGTGAAGAAATAACAGGCCATTGATAACTATTGAGAGAGGGAGAATTAGCCCTCTCTGGGAAGAAGCCCAGGAAGGTTATTCCCTCTTGTGATCATCCCTAAATGCATACACATATGAACAACACTAAATGTGTATGGATGTGTGTGTGTGTGTGTGTGTGTGTGTGTGTGTGTGTGTGTGTGTGTGTATTAAAATAGCTAAAAGGAGAGGAAGCCATGAGTTAGACAGGGAGGATATGAAAGAAGTTGAACAGGAGAGCAAACAGGAGAAATAACGCATAAAATGATCATAAAATGTAATTAATTAAAAGACATTCTAAAAGTCCCTGCAGTATAAAATGAAAAGATGCAGTCAAATTCATATGAAGAAATCAAAGATACTGGATGAAGGTAATTCTACAGAAAACTATAGAATATAATAAAATATACTTTGACAAAAAGAAGCAGAGAATTCAAAAGAACAAGCATAATGCTGAGCTTGCTTTCTCCAATTTTTATAATTAAGGATCCCCTGCACAGGGCATGGCCTTTCCCATAATTATAATTGGTCTTCTTGTAAAAAACAATATATTGGAGAGTATTCCCCCACTAGTAGAGCCAGCACTTTCTCTCCCAGGGGATTCCAGATATCATCCAGTTAACAATTAGCATTAACCGTCACAGGGACTTCAAAATAGAAAGATACATTCATTGAAAATGGTGACAATTTGACTTTCTTGTCAGTTTGAATTCCTTCTATCTCTGTCTCTTATTTATCTAGATAGAACATCAAGCATTCTACTGAATCAAAGTTTAAAAAGTGGACACCTCTTCCAGTTCTTAGTGAAAAACCGACCAGCTTTTCTCTGTTAAGAACTTTAGCTTTTAATTTGTTTCCTGTGACTTTCATTATTTTGATATATGCTCTTTTCATACCTAATTTCTTCATAGTTTTCACTACTTTAGATAAATTTGGGATTCTTTGGGTTTTAGGGATATATTGAGATATCCTTTTTCCCTTCAACGTGACTGTGTTGCAACCATCTATATTGCACGTGTTGCTTCGTCTTTGCTTTGGGGAAGACGTACTTGATTTCAGTGAAGAATTACATTCCTGTGCTTTTGAAATCGACTCTCTCATACTTTGTGGACAAGTTTTGTATCTATGTTTATCAAAAATGTTGGATTGTGGTGTTAATTTTTTCTTGTTGTATGATTTTGAAATCACAGTATTATGGGCTATTTGCATTGAATTAGAACAGTTACACACTCCTAAATACTCCTGTATTCATTACTCAATAATAAAAATTATTGTTATAATTTTTATTTGTGTTTGGTAAAATTCAAAAATATTGGCATTGCTTCAGGATGTTACTTTGGTGGGACATTTGTTTGTTCCTTCCTTCCTTCCTTTCAGTCTTCCTTCCTTCCTTCCTTCCTTCCTTCCTTCCTTCCTTCCTTTTTATCATTTTCTCATATATTACATCCTGACTACAGTTCCCTTTCCTACTAATCATATTTGGTGTTAATATATGGTTTCTAATAACCCTTTATATTGCTGTTGTGTTAGTTGTAATTACTATTTTTATGATATCTGACATTTTAAATTTAAACTCCAACTTAAACATTGTCTTAGTTTTTTCTATCTTCATGACAAAATATAAGTGGTTTACCTAACATATTTACAATATTAGAACATTATATATTTTCATGTAGATTTCATAAATTTTGAACATTTGAATCTTTCTTTTTATATCATATCTTTCTTAAAGTTTGAAGAAATATCTTTAGCATTTCTTAAAGAAGAGGTCTAATGGTAATAAATCATTTCAGCTTTTGTTTGGGAGTGACTTTATCTTTCCTTCATTTCTAAATGTTACCTCTGCTGGGTACAACATCCTTGGTTGACGGGTTATTTTTTCCCCTTAAGCAGTAAAAATTCCAGACACTCCCTCCTGACCTATAAGTTTTCTGCTGAGATGTCTTCTGTGAGGCAAATTGGAATGCCCTTGTTTGTTACATATTTCTTTTTTCTTGAAAAGTCTTCTTTGTCTGTAACCTTTCCAGGCATGTTTATGGTCTGTCTTGGGACAGTCTTTCTGAGGTAAATATGACAGATCACCATTTACTTCCCCATACCTGAGGATTTGGGGTGTTTTCTAAGATGATCTTTCATAATGGTTTTATTTAATTTGTATGCTGTTTCCCTACTAAAGTAATAAAACCTGTTTCTTCATTTCTGTAAGCTGATTTGTACATATCCCGGTCACTATATGGACATCTTAGTTTGGATATAACATTTTTTTTGAAATTTCCTGATTTTTGGAGGGGGGAGTATGAAATTGTACACTTTATGAAACTAAAAGTAGCTGTCATCTTGATCTGACCCTGTAGCCACTCCTAACATCTAAACATTGGACAGAACCATATATGTTGCAAGTGAGTAATTTAGATGTATCATCCACCTAACCACTTAAAAGAATTCCAAGTCTAGGTCTGCCTCCAATCTTCAGGTGGGATAGATGTAACAGACAGCTGAAAAGTACATAGTCCACACTCTCAAAACTCAATGTTATGATATAGGCCAATGTCAATGGGAAATAGTAACAACTAAATCCAATTGTGAAAAATTTATCTAGATGTGAACAATTTATGATGCACAACTCTCAGAAATAAAAGTTTGAACTATCAATTAATGAGTGTCCTGGCTGGTTTTGTTTGTCTATTTGACACAAGCTGGAGTTATCCCAGAGAAAGGACGCCTCCCTTGAGGAAATGCCTCCATGTGATCCAGCTATAAGGCATTTTCTCTATTAGTGATCAATGGTGGGAGGGTTCATTGTGGGTGGTGCCATCCCTGGGCTGGTGGTCTTGGGTTCTATAAGAAAGCAAGCTGAGCAAGCCAGGGGAAGCCAGCCAGTAAGTAATATCCCTTCATGGCCTTCACATAGACTCCATCTTCCTAATCTGATTTTGTTCCAGTCCTGACTTCCTATGGTGATGAACAGCAATGTGGACATGCGAGCTGAATAAACCCTTTCCTTCCCACATTCCTTCTTGGTCATGATGTTTTGGTAGGAATAGAAACCCTGACTAAGAAAATGAGAGTACTTGCTAAAGTTAAAGAATATATGGACTGAAGAATAGAAGCAGAAAAATATCAATCCCATCTATGCCAATGTCTCTTTAACAAGAAAATATTAATTTGTTAGGAGTATTTCCTCCTTTTGATAAAAATACATTGAAGCATCAAATACATTTTCATTTTGATGCTGTTCCATTATTTTAACATAATATATGTTGTGTACATAACAATACATGTGTATTATTGATTTTACATTATAAGATCTATTATAAATTGTTAATACAATGAATAAATATTACTCAGCATTTCTTTTTGTTGGGAAACTGGGCTTTCAGTGACATTATAAAGGTAGTTATAAAATTAGTTTCTTTTCATTTGGAGAATGGTTGAAGGATCTGTACTATTAGCAAAGTTGCAAGTGGACTTTTAATATTTCAATCTGATTGAGCTATGGTACTCCCATTCTTCTACGTGTATTTGTACTTGTGTTGTGTGACATTATTCCTGGAAATGTGTGAACAAGCATTAATTTTTTACAGATAGAAAACCAATAAAAGACCAAAGAAATGATAACATCAAAGGTCAAGGTGGTGAAACAGTAAGTTTATTGAAGTAACATATAAGTGTATCAGTCAGATTTACTTATAGGAGCACAGGTGACTCAGGGACAACTATATCTCTCAAAGCCCTCTTCAATGTTGATGACAGCTCATGGAAGGTGGCCGCCGAAGATGACTACACAGGCTGCTCCCAACCACTAGACCGAGACAGCTAGTTGAAACCAGAAACCTTAAAGCTCACCTTGGTGACACACTTTCTCCAATGAGCAATACCACCTAACATTTCCCAAGCAAGTTCACCAGCTGGAACTGAGCATTCGATCACGTGAGCCTGTGAAGAGCATCCTCATTCAGTACACTAGAGGGATTCTTAAGCTTTGACCTGGGGCTTATCAGGTCATCAACAATTAATTTTAATATTCATTCTTGGACATGAAAAAAACTGAAGATGTTTTTCCTAAGTTTTTCTGAGGATGTTTTGTTTTGAGGAACAAAAGCTGACTGGAGTGTCAGACGGTAAGAGATAACCCAGATAGACATTAGGAAGAAAGACATAATCTCATAAAAGAAGAGAAACGAATTTATTCTTTAACAGTGTCCTGAGCCCACAAGTTAGAAAGGC
The DNA here is from genome assembly GCF_021556685.1 of Rattus norvegicus. Lineage (NCBI taxonomy): Eukaryota > Metazoa > Chordata > Mammalia > Rodentia > Muridae > Rattus > Rattus norvegicus. The sequence goes on from NC_141540.1 coordinate 89,761,033, forward strand.
ATTCCTGCAAGCTTAGAGATTCCTATATTCTTGTATCTCATGATAACTTAGGGATATCACATGTTCCAGGTTTTGTGTTTCCTTATATTTCAGCCAACAGAGAGAACACTCTTCCCGGTAAGCTAAATACTTGACTGTCAAAGTTTATCTGAAAACTCATTTGTTATATCATTGTGATTTTTAACTTAGGTTACATGTTGTGTTAAATGATAAAATATCTTTTCCTTTCCGTGTTTAGGAATCCAGTGTGTTCAAATGTTGTGTGAAGTGAAACAGGTCTGAAAGGAACAAATACACTGAATAAGGGATACTATTTCAGAATACCTTGGCCTTGCTTCTTCTTCCATTTCTACCTATGTAGGTGTCCCAGAGGTAAGATATTGGTAATTTCTTGTCCTTGTCCCCACATACAAACAGGAATTTACCCCTTTACCCCTTTACATATTCGCTGTGTAATGGTTTGAATAGGTTTGACACCCACAGACTCCTGTGTTTGAATGCTTGATCCATTGGGAGTGGCACTTTTAGGAGGTGTGACTTTTGTTGGAGTAGGTGTGGCCTGGTGTGAGGAAGTGTGTCCCAGTGAGGGTGACCTTTGAGGTCTTTAAGTTCAAGCTCCACAATGTGGAATTTCAGACCCTCCTCCTGGCTGCCTACAGAAGACAGTCTCCTCTAGCTGCCTTATGATCAAGGTGTAGAACTCTCAGCTGTTCAGTACCATGCCTGCTTGAATGCTGCCCTGCTTGCCACCATGATCATAATGGACAGAACATGTGAAACTATAAGCCAAGCCCAAATAAATATTTGCCCTTTTAAGAACTTCAAATCTCTGAAGAAAGAAATTGAAGAAGATCTCAGAAGATGGAAAGATCTTCCATGCTCATGGATTGGCGGAATTAATATAGTAAAGATGGCCATTTTGCTAAAAGCAATCTACAGATTCAATGCAATCCCCATCAAAATTCCTATTCAATTCTTTATACAGATAGAAAGAGCAATTTGAAAATTCATTTGGAATAACAAAAAAACCAAGGATAGCGAAAACTATACTCAACAATGAAAGAACTTCTGGGGTAATCGCCATCCCTGACTTCAAACAGTATTACAGAGCAATAGTCATAAAAACTGTATGGTATTGGTACAGAGACAGGCAGGTAGATCAGTGGAACAGAATTGAAGACCAAAAAATGAACCCACACATGTACAGCCACTTGATCTTTGACAAAACCATCCAATGGAAGAAAGATATCATTTTCAACAAATGGTGATGGTTCAAATGGAGGTCAGCATGTAGAAGAATGCAAATCGATCCATTCTTATCACCATGCACAAAGCTTAAGTTCAAGTGGATCAAGGACCTCCACATCAAATCAGATATACTCAAATAGAAGAAAAAGTGGGGAAGAGTCTCGAACACATGGGCACTGGGGAAAATTTCCTGAACAAAACACCAATGGCATATGCTCTAAGATCAAGAATTGACAAATGGGACCTCATAAAACTGCAAAGCTTTTGTAAAGCAAAAGACACCATCATTAGGACAAAACAGCCACCAACAGATTGGGAAAAGATCTTTACCAATCCTACATCTGATAGAAGGTTAATATCCAAAATATACAAAGAACTCAAGAAGTTAGACTCCAGAGAGCCAAATCACCCTATTAAAAATGAGGTACAGGCTAAACAAAACATTCTCAGCTGAGGATTATGGAATGGGCGAAAAACACCTAAAGAACTATTCAACATTCTTAGTCATCAGGGAAATGCAAATCAAAACAACCTGAGATTCTACCTCACAGCAGTCAGAATCGCTAAGATAAAAAACTCAGATGACAGCAGATGCTGGTGAAGATGTGGAGAAAGAGGAACACTCCTCCATTGTTGGTGGGATTGCAAACTGTACAACCACCCTGGAAATCAGTCTGGAGGTTCCTCAGAAAATTGGACATTACACTACCTGAAGACCCGGCTATATCTCCCTTGGGCATATACCCAAATGATGCTCCAACAAACAACAAAAACACTTGCTCCACTATGTTCATAGCACACTTATTTATGATAGCCAGAAGCTGGAAAGAATCCAGATGCCCTTCAACAGAGAAATGGATTAAAAAAATGTGGTACATCTACACAATGGAATATTACTCAGCTATGAAAAACAATGACTTTATGAAATTCATAGGCAAATGGATGGAACTGGAAAATATCATCCTGAGTAAGGTTACCTAATCACAGGAAAACACTTGGTATGCACTCATTGATAAGTGGATATTAGCCAAAAAGCTCAAATTACCCAACATGCAATCTACAGACCACAGGAAGCTCAAGAAGAAGGATGACCAAAATGCAAATGCTCCCACTCCTTCTTAAAAGGGTGAAAAATATTCATAGGAGGGGATATGGAAGCAAAGTTTAGAGCAGCGACTCAAGGAATGGCCATTCAGAACCTGACACACATGTGGTCCATATATATACAGCCACCAAAACACAATAAGATGGATGAAGCTAAAAAATGCATGCAGAAAGGGACCGGATATAGATCTCTCCTAGAGACACATCTAGAGCACGTCCAATACAGAGGTCAATGCTAGCAGCAAACCACCAAACAGAGAATAGGACCCCCCTTGGGGGGAATTAGAGGAAGTATTGAAAGAGTTGAAGAAGCTTGCAACCCCATAAAAACAACAATGCCAACCAACCAGAGCTTCCAGCGACTAAACCACTACCCAAAGACTATATATTGACTGACCCAGGGCTCCAACTGCATATGTAGCAGAGAATAGCCTTGTTGGGGCACCAGTGGAAGGGAAAGCTCTCGGTCTTGCCAAGGTTGGACCCCCAGTGCAGAGTAATATGGGGGGAGGGCAATAAGGGGAATGTATAGGGGGAATACCTGTATGGGGGAGGGGGAGGGGGATGGGAGAAAATGGGGGCCTATGGACAGGAAACTGGGAAGGGGAATGACCTCTGAAACGTAAGAAAGAAATATATAATAAAAAATTAAAAGAAAAAAAAGTTGCCATGGTCATGTTATCTTTTCACAGTAATTAAACTTTAACGAAGACCACTCTGTTTTCTAGTATCTTGTTTGCCGATAGCACATTTTCTGTATTCTTTAGCTTTATAACTATGAGAAATGTCAAAAACATTATTTTCCTGTTTTTCAAATTTCAGAATAGTTTTACACTATGGATGTATATATCATTACCATATATCTTGCATATATATCTCTCCATATATTAACTTATGAGAATCAGTTTTAGGTCTGTTTCTGGTTATTTCCAGTGGTTTAGAGAGACGTTATATCTAGACCATACTTTCCTTGTTCTCAGGTTTTACAACACTATCTCACCCATATTATATTTAACATTATTGATTTAGCAATATATTTTTATATGATCATGTTACCATGTGTTATACTATTGTTAGCCCACAATAACTTTATCCACTAACTAACATACTGTTCTTTTCTCTTCTGTGGTATAGCTACTAATAAAAAACAATATAGTTTTCAGTTTATTAAGAAAAATGTTCAATTATAACCATTATAATTAGCATAATCAACAAAATTGATTGTCTTTGCATACATACAAATTATCATCTGTCCTTTTCTCCTTAAGTCTAAGTAAAGGACATCCAGTGGTGTTTTAAGATGGTGTGGTAGCATCAATTTCCATGTTTGCGTTTTTGTGGGAGTATCTAAGTATCACCTTAATTTCTGAAGGATAATGTAAATGATCTTACTATTCTCGGGCGACAATATGTTTGTTGTATGCTTCTTCCTGATTCATGGTCACCATTTCCTTCTGAGGTTTATTCTTAATATTTCTGGTAATGACTTGTAGGTATGTTCTTCTCAGTTGCTGCTGAAGTCTGTTTCTTTTCCTGTGACTATGTGTACTATGATTTATCAATTAGTTTTTCTGTATTTATCTTATTTTATTTTCATTGAATTTCCTGAATTTGCGGGATACTGTTCTAAATCAAAGTTAAAAAGTTTTCAGTGAGAATATTTAGGCAGTTGCATTTTCTTCCTCTTCCCTGATCCCAGAACTGCATTATCTGTATGTTTGTATTCATTCTTTAATTTCCCTAAATCAGTCTTCTTATTCTATTCTGTTTTATAATTTATATTACAGATTCAATTGTTGGAATCAATAACCTTTGATACCTTTGAGTTGAAAATTTATTCTACTTCAATGTTTTTAATATTTCAGCTCAATTTAACTGGTTATTATAAAAAATTCAGTGTATGAATAGATGGCTATGATGTGGATATATTATTTGCTCTGACAACCTAGAAAGTACTGTGCACTACATGCTAAAAGAAAAAATATAGACATTTCTTTTCAGGCGAGTCTAAAGGGCAGACTACACCATCAGCAGCTTCTTTCCCCTTGAGATCATTTTTGATTATGAGTGACTACCCTCTCAATGTATCTTCCCTTAGACTTCCCTTAACTTATCTAAGTTAAAACACTTTCTGAAATTAAGTAGGTTTTAATTTAGTTTCTCCTGGTGGTTTGGTCATCATTTACTATTTTATCTTTAAATGTTTATAAGGACTTTCTGTTAATATTTGCCACTGCCTATTATTCTAATTGTTAGAAATATTACTAATGCTGATATTTTATGTTCTAACTTGAAAATGTTAGCATCATTTATTTACATTGCCTATAAGGTATATAGACATAAATATATAGTGATACTTTTTAAAGCCTAATACATTCTATTAACATAAAATCAAAATAGATATATTAAAAGGATACCTTTTTCAACAAATTTTAATATAATCTGTTATTTTAAAAATTTAGCTATAGACTTACTTTCAGTAATCATGTATTTTAAAACACCATTAAAATATTTTTGCTTAATTAGATTAAAACAAACTTTTAAATATCTTTAAGTGGAATATTAAATTATACCTTAAATTTAAATCAATATTTGAAGATATTTTCTTATTTCTTACTAATTATTCATTACAGAAAAATCACTTATTAATTTAACTGTACATTAACCACACATTTTCATGTCTACAATTAAATGTTACTTGATATGTACACATATAAATTTGTCATTGGTCTCTGAGAAATATATTGATTTTTTCCAACTATTTTAAATTCTGTTTATTAACACAATGCAGGATTTTATTCTGGAATTGCCTTGCATATTTGGTTTGTCCATAGAATAAAATAATATGCATTTTATGATAAACATAAATCTATGTAACTGATTATTTTTTGTGTTGTTTTTTGAGACTAGACATGTTTTGTTCTACCCTAGGTCTCTGGTATCTTGGTCTCTGGATCTTGGCCATCAGAACAGTGTCACCATGGGTTATCTTTAATGAAATGGATCCCAAGTTAAATCAGACATTGGTTGGCACTCTCACAAGTTCTGTGCCACATTTGTCCCAGAATATCTTGCAAAAGAACACTTTGGTCAAAGGTTTTATGACTGGATTGGTTTCCACGTTTCTCTTTCGGTAGCCTGTAGACTTTTTTCCTGAACCAAAAAGACTGGAACATAGAGGTTCTATCCCTATCTCTCTAAAACTTTTATTATAAACTGTATTGGATCTTCCTGAAGGTCTTTTCTGGATCTAATGAGACTATTATTTAGGTTTTGTTATTGTAATTGTTGTTGTTTGGTTGGTTGGGTTTTATTTTTTGTTTGTTTATTTCCTTTGTTTATTTTCTTTAAGTTTGGTTGTGTGACAGATTGCATTTCCAGACTACTTAGCATATTTAGCCATCCCTGCATCTCTCAGATGAAGCCTACTTGATCATGGTCGATGATCATTTAATGGGTTCTTGGATTTGCTTCACAAGTACATTGATTATTTTTCATCTGTTTCAGAAAAGCAATAGGTATGCAATTCTGCGTATCAAGGGGGTGTGTTGTCTGGGAATCTGGGTAACCGGCCTAAAATAACGATTTGGAAAATGATCCTTCCATTTCTATTTTATGGAATAATTTGAGGAATAATAGTGTTTTCCTTTAAAAGTCTGGTAGAATTTAGAGCTAAGGCATTCTGGATCCAGGAAATTTTTTGTTTGGGAGATTTTGAATGACTTATTCTCTTTCAGTAAGGGTTATATGTCTATTTAAGCTGTCTGATTTAGATTTAAATTTGGTAAATGGAACCTATTGAGAAAATTATCCATTTCTTTAGATTTTTCCAGATTGGTAGAGTACAGATTTTTAAAGAATATTCTTATTCTCTGCCTTTCCTTGGCATTTGCTCTTATGCCTGACCATTCTTTGACAGGAATTTTGTTGATTTTCACATTCTCTCTCCATCTTTTAGTTAGCGTGGAAAAATGTTTTGTTTATCTTGATGATTTCTTCAAAGAGCCAATTCTTCGGTTCATTGATTCTTTGTTTCACTTTCTCTGATTTTATTTTGTTAATTTCAGCCTTAGTTTGACTATTTTTTTCATCAGTTTCATTATATTTTTCTCTTAAGTATGCTTGCTTTTTGTTGTTGCTGCTGCTGTTGTTGTATTGTTGTTATAGAGTTTTCTGGTATGCTGTTAAGTTGCTAGTAAAATATATTTCTAATATTTTTTTTAAATTAGATATCTTTTATTTACATTTCAAATGTTATCCACTTTCCCAGTTTCCCATAAACCCCCAATCCCATCCGACACCCCTTCTTCCATGAGGGTATTTCCCCCCCAAACCACCCACCCTTTTCTGCGTTCCCGCCCAAACAATCCCCTACTCTGGGGGTGTCCAGCTTTGGCAGGATCAATGGTGTCTCCTCCCATGGTGCCCAACAAGGCCACCCTCTGCTACATATGCAGCTGGAGCCATGGGTCTATCCATGTGTTCTCTTTGAGTAGTAGTTTGGTCCCTGAGAGCTCTGGTTTTTGTTCTTATGGTGTTGCAAAACACATCAACTCCTTCAATCCTATCTCTAACTCATCTAATGGGCACCCGGTTTTCAGGACAATGGTTGGTTGCTAGCATTCACCTCTGTATTTGTCATGTTATGGCAGAGCCTCTCACAAGAGAGCTATATCAGGCTCCTGTCAGCATGTACTTCTTGGCATCAGCAATATTTTCTGGGTTTGGTAATTGTATGTATATGGGCTGGTTCCTCAGGTAGGACAGGCTCTGAATGGTCATTCCTTCAGTCTCTGCTCCAAACTTTCTTTCCATATTTCCTCTTATGGATATTTTTGTTCCCACTTTTAAGAAGGACTGAAGCTTCTGCACTTTGGTCTTCCAACTTCTTGGGCTTTCATGTAGTCTGTAAATTGTATCTAGGGTAATTCGAGCTTTTGGGCTAATATCCACTTATCAGTGAGTGTTTACCACGTGTGTATTTTTGTGATTTGGTTACTTCACTCAGTATGATATTTTCTAGTTCAATCCATTTGCCTAAGAATTTCATAAAGTCATTGTTTTTAATAGAGGAGTAGTACTCCATTGTGTAGATGTACCACATTTTCTGTATCCCTTCCTCTGTTGAAGGTATCTATAGATTCTTTCCAGTTTCTGGCTATTATAAATAAGGTTTCTATGAAAATAATGGAGCATGTTTCCTTGTTATATGTTGGAGCATCTTTTGGGTATATGCCTAGGAGTGGTACAGCTGGGTCGTCAAGTAGTTGAATTTTTCTTTCTTTCTTTTTTTTTTTTTCTTTATTAACTTGAGTATTTCTTATATACATTTCGAGTGTTATTCCCTTTCCCGGTTTCTGGGCAAACATCCCCCTCCCCCCTCCCCTTCCTTATGGGTGTTCCCCTCCCCACCCTCCCCCCATTGCTGCCTTCCCCCCAACAGTCTAGTTCACTGGGGGTTCAGTCTTAGCAGGACCCAGTAATGTGTGCAGAGTGCAGTCTCTTCTGGTTTCCCAGGCGTGTCTGCCTCTCTGAAGGTTTAGCTCTCCCTCCCACGGGATTTGGGTGCAGAGAACTGTTTATCCAGTCTGTTCCTTCAGGTTCTGGTGGTGTCTCAGGCGCAGGGGTCCTGCCGCTCCTGGGCCCTCCACCACGGGAACCCAGAGCCCTTATACAGTTTCCTCTTGGGCCAGGGATGTGGGCAGGGGTGGGCAGTGTTGGTGGTCTCTTCCGCTCTGCAGCCTCAGGAGTGCCCACCTGACCAGGCGGTGAGGTCTCTTTTCCACGGGGTCTGGGAGCAGAGAGCTGCTGCGGGCCGGGATCCGCGGGTGTGGGACTCCCGGTAAACACAGGGAGTGCCCGGTCCTAGAGGAATTCTGCTTCTGTGTGTCCCGAGTTCACCAGGCAGGTCACTAGCAGCAGAAAAGTTGGTCTTACCTGTTGTCCCAAGGCTCAAGTTTCCTCGCGAGCTCTCTGCGGCGGCAGCAACCAGGAACTATGTTGAATTTTTCTAAGGAACCTCCAGACTGATTTCCAGAGTGGTTGTACCAGTTTGCCATCCCACCAACAAGGAGGAGTTTCCTCTTTCTTTACATCCTTGCAGCATCTGCTGTCACCTGAGTTTTTGATCTTAGGCATTCTGACTGGTGTGAGGTGGAATCTCAGGGTTGTGTTGAGTTGCATTTCCCTGATGACTAAGGATGTTGAACATTTCTTTTAGTACTTCTCAGCCATTCAATACTCCTCAGCTGAGAATTCTTTGTTTAGCTCTATAACCCATTTTAATAAGGTTATTTCATTCTCTGATGTCTAATTTCTTCACTTCTTTGTATATATTGTACATATTGGATGTAGGATTGGTAAAGAAAATTTCCCAATCTGTTGGTTGCCATTTTGTCCTGATACCTTCCAGAACTTTTGTAGTTTTATGAGGTCACATTTGGAGATTCTTGATCATAGAGCATAAACCATTGGTGTTCTGCTCAGGAATGTGTTTGAGACTCTTCCCCACTTTTCCTTCAATTAGTTTGAATGTGTCTGGTTTTATGTCAAGTCCTTGATCCACTTGTACTTGAGCTTTGTACAGGGCAAAGAATGGCTCAGTTTGTACTGTTCTACATGCTGACCTCCAGTTGAACCAGCACCATTTGTTGAAAATGCTATCTTTCTTCCATTGGATGGTTTTAGCTCATTTGTCAATGACCAAATGACCATAGGTGTGTAGGTTCATTTCTGGGTCTTCAATTCTATTCCATTGATCTACCTGCCTATCTCCATACCAATACCATAGAGTTTTAATCATTATTGAGATGTAATACAGCTTGAGGCCAGGATTAGTGACTCCCTAAGAATTTCTTTTATTGTTGAGGATAATTTTCATTATACTGTTCTTTTTGTTATTCCAAATGAATTTGCAAATTGTTTTCTAATTCTATAAAGAATTGGGTTGGAACTTTGATGGGGATTGCATTGAATCTTTAGATTACGTTGGAAAAGATGGACATTTTTACAAGATTAATCCTGCCAATCCATGAACATGGGAGATCTTTCCATATTCTGAGATCATCTTCAATTTATTTCTTCAGAGACTTGAAATTCTTGTTATATACATCTTTCATTTGATTGATTAGAGTCACATCAAGGGATTTTATATTATTTGTGACTATTTTGAAGGATGTCATTTCCCTAATATCTTTCTCAGCCTGTTTATCCTTTGAATAGAGGAAGGCTACTGATTTGAGTTAAATTTATATCCAGCCAGTTTGCTGAAGTTGTTTTTCAATTGTAGGCGTTTTCTGGTGGAATTTTTGGGGTCACTTAAATTTGCTATCATATTATTTGCTAATAGTGATATTTTGACGTCTTCATTCCAAATATGTATCTCTTTGACCTTCTTTATTGTGTGATTGCTCTGGCTAGGACTTAGAGTACTATATTGAATGGCAGGGAGAGAGTGGGCAGCCTTGTCTAGTCCCCGATTTTAGTGGGATTGCTTCAAGTTTCTCTCCATTTAACTTGAAGTTAGCTCCTGGTTTGTTCTTTATTGTTTTTAGTATGCTTAGGTATTGGCCTTGGATTCCTGATCTTTCCAAGGCTTTTTATCATGAAGGGGTGATAAATTTTAACAAATGCTTTCTCAGCATCTATGAAGATGATCAAGTGGGTTTTTTTTTCTTTGAGGTTGTTTATATAATGGATTATGTTGATGGATTTCCATATGTTGAACCATCCTTGCATACCTGGGATGAAAACTATTTGATCATAATAGATGATCATTTTTATCTGTTCTTAGATTCAGTTTGTGAGAAATTTATTGAGTAATTTTGTATTGGTATTCATCAAGGAAATTGTTCTGAACTTCTCTTTCATTGTTGGGTCTTTGTGTGGTTTATATAATTGTGGCTTCATTGAAGGAATTGAGTAGTGTTCCTTCTGTTTCTGTTTTGTGGAATAATTTGGACAGTATTGGTATGAGGTCTTCTATGAGGGTCTAATAGAATTTTGCACTAAACCTGTCTAGTCCTGGACTTTTTGGGTTGGGAAATTTTAGTGACTGCTTCTATTTCTTTAGAAGTTATGGCACTTTTTAGATCGTTTATCTGATCTGATTTAATTTTGGTACCTGTTTAGAAAATTGTCCATCTCATCCAGACTTTCCAGTTTCGTTGAGTATAGGTTTCTGTAGTAAGATCTGATAGCTTTTTGAGTTTTCTCAGTTTCTGTTGTTATGTCTCTCATTTCATTTCTGATTTTGTTAATTTGGAAATACTCTCTGTGCACTCTGGATATTCTGGCTAAGGGTTAATTTATCTTGTTGATTTTCTCAAAGAACCAGATCCTGACTTTGTTGATTCTTTGTTTAGGTCTTTTTATTTCTACTTGGTTGATTTCAGCCGTGAGTTTGATTATTTCTTGCTGTCTACTCCTTTTGGGTGTATTTGCTTATTTTTGTTCTAAAGCTTTTAGGTGTGCTGTCAAACTGCTAGTATATGCCCTCTCCAATTTCTTTTTGGAGGAACTTGGAGCTATGAGCTTTTCTCTTAGCACTGCTTTCATTGTGTCCCATACATTTGGGTATATTGTGTCTTCATTTTCATTAAATTCTAAAAACTCTTTAATTTTTTTCTTCATTTTTCCATGACCAAATTATCATTGAGTAGAGGATTGTTCAACTCCTATGTGTGTGTGTGGACTTTCTTTCATTTTTGCTGTTATTGAAGACCAGTTTTAGTTCATGGCGATCTGATAGAATGCATGAGATTATTTCTATCTTCTTTTATCTGTTGAGGCCTATTTTGTGACTGAATTTTTTTTAATTGATGCCACACTGGTATTGCAACAACCTCCCAAGGACACAGAGATTCCCCTGTGATTCCTTCTAGGAGCTTTCCATTCTAGCATTTAATTTGGGTTTTATTGTTGTGAAGAGACACCATGACCAAGGCAACTCAGAAAACATTATTTGGACTAGCTTAGACTTTCAGTCCATTATCATCATGGTAGAAAACTGGGCAATATTCAGGCAAAACAGGTGCTGATGAAAGAGCTCTAACTTTGTGTCTGAAGGCAGCTGGAGTGAGACTGTCTTCCTCAGAAAGCAAAGAGAAGACTTAAATTCCACATTGGGCATAGCTTTAAGCATAGGGCACCTCAAAACCCACCCCCAGAATGATATTGATTGTCTCTGGTTCAGAGCTCCATATTATATCTTTTTTCTTGTTCTCTTAAAGTATTTTAAAGTATTTATTAGTAAGCCTAGAAAATATTAACAATACCTTTAAATTTTTCCCTTTTTATAAAGTTTGAATTTTTTTCACATAAAATATATACTGATTACAGATTCTCCTTCCAGTTCCTACCTAAGTCTCCTCTAATCCAGATACACTCATTTTCTCTCTCTCTCTCTCTCTCTCAAAAAAAAAAAACAAAAACAAAAACAAAAAAAACCCAAAAAACAACCAAAAAACAACCAACAACAACAACAACAACAACAAAAAACAAACTTCTAATGAGCAGGCTTCTAAATTTTAACAACAAAACATTAGCTGAAATAAAAACTATCTTATGGAAATCACCCAAGGCAAATAAACAAAATAAAAAGAGACCCAATTTAAAGCCACAAGTGTTCACATACTCAGTAGTTTTATAAAAGTACTAAACTGAAAGCTATACTACATGCATAAACCTGGTACAAACCTATGCTAGCACCTGGTTTGCTCTTCCAATGTCTGTGAGTTCATTTGAACTTTGCCCAGTTGATTTAAACGACCTTGCACTTCTGTTGTTTCCATTCTCACTGACATTTACCCTCTTTCTACATACTTCTCTGCAGGTTTCCCAGATCTCTGAAGAAAGGTATTTAATGGGAACATCTCACTTAAATATCTGCGTTCTAGGGTCTCATTCTCTGCACAATATATCTGCTGCAGGAGAAGATTCTCTGATGATGGCTGAACAAGTATAAGTATACTAGAATATTATTAGAAGTAATTTATCATAATCATCATCATCGTCATTATTTTACATACTGAATACAGTTTTCCTTCCCTCTCATCCCAGTCTACTCACTGCTCCCACATCCCCTCCTCCTTTTCTTTTCAAAAAAGGGCAGGCCTCCTATGGATATAAACCAGCCAGAGCATACCAAGCTGTAGTAAGACTAGGCATCTCCCCTCCTTTTAAGGCTGGACAATGCAACACATTATGAGGAAAAGTGTCATAAAAGACAGCAAATGAGTCAGACACAGCCTGTGCTCCAACTGTTAGGAGTACTACAAGAAGACCAAGCTACACAACTAAAACATACATGCAGAGAGCCCTGTTAAGTCTCGTGCATGTTCCCAAGTTGTCGGTTCAGTCTTGATTAGCTCCTATGAAATCAGGATAGTTAATTCTGTGGATTTTCTTGTAATGTCCTTGACTTCTCAAGCTTTAAGATTCATTTTAATGTTACATTTTTAAAAAGCCAGTAGTATTTATTTTTATTCCCTTGGTTTCTGTCCTGGTCTGACAGCTATAGTACTATCTTAACTATAGCTTTATAGTACTTTTTCTGTGTTTACAACTTCTTTATTCATTTAATATGTTTATGATTTCATAAGGTTTCATTTAGTATGAACTTTAGAAATATTTTGTTGATAATTGCAAAATATCATGCTGTTATTTAGAGCAGGCTTTGCTTGAATCAACACAGTATATTGAGAAGAACTAATATATGTTAAAATACAGGACCTTCATAATCTAATATATTTAAATGTATATTATTTGATACATATTGGGTATTATATATATCATATATAATATATTTATATTATACATATAGCTGGTAGAAAGTGAAACAATATCAATGTAATAAATACATCACATATTCAACTATGGAATATGAGAGATCATAAAAGAGCATCATAAAATCTAATCATCTAGAATAAAAAAAGTCTTTTAAGCAATAACACAGGCATATCAGTAATGTATGACTTTATGATTATAACTATTTCTTTGTCATGTTGAACATCATTCTCAGAGGCTCATGAATGCTGGATTAGTGCCCTATCACTGAGCTTCATCCTGAGACACTGAAAGTTTTAGATACATGAATATTTTATATCTACTCTTCTCTGATTTGCTTTAAAGTGACATTCTAGACAATACTAATTTTAAAACTAATATTAAATTTATAAGTGGAAACCACATATAAGAATAAGTTTCTTTTTTTCTTCTTTGAGTAATATTAAAGTATCCTAGAATTAAAGTATACTATTTCTAAATTCTGTAAATCACAAGTAATTCAGAATATGGGAGGAAATAAATATGATCATTTAAAAAGCAATACAAAGATGTACAGAACATAATTAAAGTCTTGTACAGTAAATCAAAGAACCCACAAATGTATCAGAAGCTAAAAGCTTTGAAATTGTACTTAATTTTTTTTGTATATTTCCCTGTTAAATTGTATCACCTAACATCTACCATGGGTGACTTAAGTGTTAACCTGAAATGCTTTGAATTTTTATAATATAAATGTAAAAACTATTTTTAATCACAGTTTTGAAAATTGAAGCATTGGAAAATAACTTTCCGGGATTACTAAATATTTGAAATAAAGTGCAAAATGAGTGCTAACTGACGTCCACTTTCTATGAACTCTTGTTTTACAAGTTCAATTCAGGAGTATTAATACATTTACTTCATTCTTATGCTTCATTTAGTGATATTTCAGTGTCATTTTAATTGTATCTTTATGTCACTTTTGAATCATTTCCTCGATTTAAGTATGCATATAAAAGCTTGAAATATTCAGCAAATTATTTTTATGCAAAGACCAACTGCAGATGTCTAACATTTTTCATGAGCTCCAACTTGTCACATCTGCATGAATAATTTTAGAGAAAAGGTACAGGAAGTCATTTTATTTGGAAAGATAGCAAAAGTAAAATTGATTTGCCAGATTAAAAAAAATTCAGATGTCCTTGTTTCTGTTCACTGTAGGCAAGAATGCTGCACAGAACTGCAGATGATAGTAAGAAAGTCGGCCATGCAGTTTTTATCACTATTGCTCTGTAATACTGCTTGAGTTCAGGGATAGTGATTCCCCCTGAAGTCCTTTTATTGTTGAGGATAGCTTTAGCTATCCTGGGTTTTTTGTTATTCCAGATGAATTTGCAAATTGTTCTGTCTAACTCTTTGAAGAATTGGATTGGTATTTTGATGGGGATTGCATTGAATCTGTAGATTGCTTTTGGTAAAATGGCCATTTTTACTATATTAATCCTGCCAATCCATGAGCATGGGAGATCTTTCCATCTTCTGAGGTCGTCTTCAATTTCTTTCCTCAAAACTGCATGGTATTGGTACAGAGACAGACAGATAGACCAATGGAATAGAATTGAAGACCCAGAAATGAACCCACACACCTATGGTCACTTGATTTTTGACAAAGGAGCCAAAACCATCCAATGGAAAAAAGATAGCATTTTCAGCAAATGGTGCTGGTTCAACTGGAGGGCAACATGTAGAAGAATGCAGATCGATCCATGCTTATCACCCTGTACAAAGCTTAAGTCCAAGTGCATCAAGGACCTCCACATCAAACCAGACACACTCAAACTAATAGAAGAAAAACTAGGGAAGCATCTGGAACACATGGGCACTGGAAAAAATTTCCTGAACAAAACACGAATGGCTTATGCTCTAAGATCAAGAATCGACAAATGGGATCTCATAAAACTGCAAAGCTTCTGTAAGGCAAAGGACACTGTGGTTAGGACAAAACGGCAACCAACAGATTGGGAAAAGATCTTTACCAATCCTACAACAGATAGAGGCCTTATATCCAAAATATACAAAGAACTCAAGAAGTTAGACCGCAGGGAAACAAATAACCCTATTAAAAATGGGGTTCAGAGCTAAACAAAGAATTCACAGCTGAGGAATGCCGAATGGCTGAGAAACACCTAAAGAAATGTTCAACATCTTTAGTCATAAGGGAAATGCAAATCAAAACAACCCTGAGATTTCACCTCACCCCAGTGCGATTGGCTAAGATCAAAAACTCAGGTGACAGCAGATGCTGGCGAGGATGTGGAGAAAGAGGAACACTCCTCCATTGTTGGTGGGATTGCAGACTGGTAAAACCATTCTGGAAATCAGTCTGGAGGTTCCTCAGAAAATTGGATATTGAACTGCCTGAGGATCCAGCTATACCTCTCTTGGGCATATACCCAAAAGATGCCTCAACATATAAAAGAGAGACGTGCTCCACTATGTTCATCGCAGCCTTATTTATAATAGCCAGAAAATGGAAAGAACCCAGATGCCCTTCAACAGAGGAATGGATACAGAAAATGTGGTACATCTACACAATGGAATATTACTCAGCTATCAAAAACAACGAGTTTATGAAATTCGTAGGCAAATGGTTGGAACTGGAAAATATCATCCTGAGTGAGCTAACCCAATCACAGAAAGACATACATGGTATGCACTCATTGATAAGTGGCTATTAGCCCAAATGCTTGAATTACCCTAGATCCCTAAAACAAACGAAACTCAAGACGGATGATCAAAATGTGAATGCTTCACTCCTTCTTTAAATGAGGAAAAAGAATACCCTTGGCAGGGAAGGGAGAGGCAAAGATTAAAACAGAGACTGAAGGAACACCCATTCAGAGCCTGCCCCACATGTGGCCCATACATATACAGCCACCCAATTAGACAAAATGGATGAAGCAAAGAAGTGCAGACCGACAGGAGCCGGATGTAGATCGCTCCTGAGAGACACAGCCAGAATACAGCAAATACAGAGGCGAATGCCAGCAGCAAACCACTGAACTGAGAATAGGTCCCCTATTGAAGGAATCAGAGAAAGAACTGGAAGAGCTTGAAGGGGCTCGAGACCCCAAAAGTACAACAATGCCAAGCAACCAGAGCTTCCAGGGACTAAGCCACTACCCAAAGACTATACATGGACTGACCCTGGACTCTGACCCCATATGTCGCAATGAATATCCTAGTAAGAGCACCAGTGGAAGGGGAAGCCCTGGGTCCTGCTAAGACTGAACCCCCAGTGAACTAGTCTATGGGGGGAGGGCGGTAATGGGGGGAGGGTTGGGAGGGAACACCCATAAGGAAGGGGAGGGGGGAGGGGGATGTTTGCCCGGAAACCGGGAAAGGGAATAACACTCGAAATGTATATAAGAAATACTCAAGTTAATAAAAAAAAAAAAAAGAGTAGGACACAAAAAAAAAAAAAGAAGAAGAAAGTCTGCTATGGTAGCTTTGACAGACTTACTCCTTTTCTGGTGTTTCAAAACATACAAGCTTTTATTTTATTTTTTTAAAAATTAGTCATCCCACCCATTTGAAAGACTTTCTCTTATAAATGGTTTTATATCCTCACTGTTGCATCTGGGGGAATCACTTGTGTTGAGTGTCTGATCTTCTCCAACAGCAGGGTAAATTTTCGACCACTGCCTTCAGGAGCTTAGAGTTAGCAGTAAAGGCTATATGACTGCTCTTACTTGGAAAGCTTATCTTTCCACCTGGTTGGAGGGCTATCAGTATATATACCAGACTGTTGCACAGTTTATAAACTACAAAAATGTGTGTCAGAGTTGGGTGGGTTGATCATTTCAATGTAGGTTCCTTGGCAGATTATCTAAAGAGGGTGTGCCCATGTCAGAAATGACTGACACTTTCTTGGCATTCTCATGCACTCATCCTACTGAAGTTTTCTCCTCTTTTCTTCCTTAATACTAAGTCCTCCAGGGTCCACTTTCTGGTAACATTAAGAAGTTGGATTTTTCCTTGACATATGAAACATGTGGGTGTCAGTTATGTCCATTAGAAGATCAATAAAAGTTACTGATTCTCTTCATTTGGCTTATCTCTCCTTTAAAGATTTTCATTTAGTTTGGAAAATTAACATATATTGAAATGGTGTATATTTTTACCTACCCTGAAAGCTCTTACTTCAGAAATAGTAGCTCAATTCTGTATCTTAAACACACACACACACACACACACACACACACACACACACGCACAAAACAAAACAAAGAAAAACAACTTTTGAAACAAGAATAATAACATCTCTTTTAGACTTTGTCACCTTGGTAAAGCACAGAGCTCCCTGTTCCTCCATCCACATATTAGGATCAGATAATAATTCATTGATGTAAAAAGAAATTTACATCACAGGCAGAAACACACATCAATATGGCTATAGAACTATATTAACCTGTTATACAAAGAATTATAAATAATCAAAATTCATCAGTTCACATTTAGTCAAATATACATTTGGCTTTTATATCACCTAGCATTTTTTATAGTTATAAACAAATGTTTCTCCTCAATGACTGTGAATTGAACCTCTTTTGATAAAGAAGAGGAAGAGTGTTCAGCTGGCCTGCACTGTGTCGGGTGGTTTTAGTGAAACTGAAACAAAATTCATAAAGTACACAACACAGCATCAATGGCACCTCTAAAGAGTGCTACATTTTCCGGTCCTATGTCATAGACACATCCATCACATTCTATTTAGAAATTTCAAAGAGAAATTGCTTCTTGTCTACTCTGACCAATTAACATTTTGTGTCTTAATTAAGTCCTTTACGTTTGCACTTGAAGGCCACCTGCTTTAATTACAAACATCTTTCAGGCACCTTGTCTACTGAACACCTTCCTTTATAACCCAATTAGCTTGCCCAAATCACAGCACTCCAAGGTCAGTGTTCTCATTTCAACCTGTCTTCAAAAGCAGCGTGAAACAGCTCATACATCTTAAAACAGAGTTACAATCCGTTCTGACTTTAACTTGTGTCTTTTCTGTGATCTGACTTATCTCCCCTAAACTTTCATTCTCAGAGATAGAACTCATCCTTATTGGGGTAAGAAAGTGCTTCTTAGCTTTTTTTCATGGAACTTTTTTTTAACCTCTCCATTAACGCAGCAGTTTGCTAATATATGGCTAGAAAGCTGCTGTCTGCCAGGCTGGGCTTAAGAGGTCTGCAGGACTTCTGCCATCCTCAGCACCACCATCAGAGCTGTCTCCTTTCAAACCACTGCCGAGACCACACTTTTAGTGTCTGCTTTCCTTGCCATCCAGACACCTGATTTGGTGGTTTCCTGTTTCTTTCTCTTTTGCAAAACCTCAGGGACATCTTTTATTGAGTCAATAGAAGATTGAAGCCACAGGGAAAATGTACATTTTGCTGATTTTAGATTCTGTTCTTCTTTTGTTTAAAAGCAGCAAGGGGGAGAGGCAAAAAAAATCTGGTATTGGAAGGGAAGAGAACATACTTTTTAGCAAGTCTTTCTCTTTTCTAGTTACAGTTTGTGTTGTCTGATACAACTGTAGTTTAAGCAAGTATCCTGCCTTTCTCTGCTATCATATCCTTCCAGTTTCTCTGTGTCTTCAAGTTATATATGAAGAGTGCAATGCTTTGTAGTGAGTTAACTGTGGGCATAAATCTTCATGGTTTCCATTACAAAACTGTTGCCAGAAATATGGTTGTAGACCTAGTCATCGACCATAGACCTAAATATTTTCTATTTATATTTAATAATTTACATATATGATAGATAGATAGATAGATAGATAGATAGATAGATAGATAGATAGATAGATAGATAGATAGATAATAAACACTCAATGTTAGGAAAATTCTCACCATCTCGGTTTCTCTTTTTCTCTCCGTTGCAGGGGTTTATGGGCCATACCTTTATTGTGACTTTTGATCTTCTGGCTGTAAAGTGCAGAATCAAAATGCCCAAGGTTATAACTCAATCTGAATCCAAAGGCCAAATAACCAAGACCTTCAATTGGTTCTTTCTGGGTGAGAGAAGATGATGTCACAGCTCTTTAGTGGTGATCATTTTGTTCACAGTAAATATTTTCTTTGTATTATTCAAATATTGATTTCTGTGCCAGCAAAGAGCCGAGTGTACACAGCCATTGATATTGTTATTCATTTGGTTACATCATATTTTGTATACATTCCCTCTCTTACCTTCTAATTGGTTTAATAAAAAGCTGATGACCTATAGAAAAGGAGGAGCAAATAGATAGGAACTCTGGGAAAGAGTCAGGCACCAGAAGATTCATGAGATATGGAGAAGATTTTGCTAGCCAACCACAGAGGAAGTTGGACTTACCTGGACTTAGCATTATCTACAGTGGGCCACATGGTAGAATGTAGATTAATATAAATGGGTGAAGAGCTAGTTGGGAACAAGTAAGCTAAGACTTAAAGCTTTCATAATTAAATAAAAGACTATGCCACTATTGAGAAGCTGGGAGTTTATAGAAAGGCCAAATGACGACACAGCTCAGAAACAAAACAAATCCACTTGTCCTTCCCTTTATTCTCCTCAGGCTGTCAATGGATTGGATGATGCCTGTCCTCATTGGAGACAGTGGCTCTGAAGTTGTAAGGATGCAGTGTCCTACTAGTTTCTATAAAGTTGGTCCAAAAACTCATAATTGCCTTCAGAAAAGGTACCAAAATAGCAATGTTCATCACCAAGAGATACATCTTCCAAATGCTGTCATTTGCTACGTATAGCTCATTATTAGAGTCATGTGGAAAGTTATGACTTCTGAAACTGGATATTTCACAAAATCTCATAATCAAGGAGGACAATTGGTAATGTGCCTTCAGAAACAAATTCAAAATAAGTGGCTGTCTGCATACAGTGCCCCATTCTTCATGTGCTGGGAGTCTAGGATTTTAAGATACCACAATTAAAACACCATTTTGGACCCAAATAGGTCCATAAGGAACATTCTAGAGAGCTCTGCTGGTACTTCTGAAGGCATGTTTTTCTTGAATGTTGGACGGTTCTTTCTAGATAAGCAGTGACATAGTTACATTTGAACTTCCTGTTAGAATGACAGCCTGAAACTTTTTGGTCAGACAACCTTATTCTTCTCTTTCTGTAGTCAGTGGCATAGAATAACCAAAGCCAAAGTCATTGCCCACAGTGATCTTTTCCTTAGCTCCTTTGTTTAGATTATAAGGTGTCTCCCTTGATTTTTGATGCCTAATTGGATTACATGGCTGCTCATTTTGGACACATTACTTGGTTTCCCTAAAGCACACCCTAAACCACACCCTCATTATGAGAAATTAAAGTCAGGATTCAACTTTTCTTGCCGAAAATAAACACACTACACACACACACACACACACACACACACACACTATATTATACATACACACAAACTAAATATTCTTATATCTTGCCCAGTTAATCATCTACCTTTATTTTTTGATTACATCTAATTTATAACCACACCATGCTTCTGTAGACCTACCTCAATTTATATAACTCAAACCCCAATGCTATTACTAATGAGACTTTGTATATGCCTCTTAACTAGAATATCCTGTTGCTCCCTATAAAGTGTGCTTTTTCTTGCTGCAATGAGCCACAATGCTAATTTATTTAACGTCATGTGTGTCCCAGTAGTCATTTACTTTGTTCGATAAGAACTAAAGTTCAAAATAGAAATGCATAGTTTGAATCTTAGCAATGTTACAAGCTAGTGATGTTGCAGAAAGGAGACCACCTTCTCAAACAGCATATACACATGGACTGGAGAGAAATACAATGAGTTGTTTCAATTGAACACCATCCTAGAATTAGAAAAAAAGTGCCTAAGAAAAGAATAAAAAGATAAATCATGTTGTCCATCTATGACGTGTTACAAGGAAAGTACTATGGACAATTAAAATAATATGGTATCTAGTAGAGATTTTAAATATAGTTCCTGATTTCTCTCCTGTCAGTGTAACATTCATTTAGTGTGGATATGCCAAGTCATCCTGTGGGTGTAATAGAATGGCACTACCTCATACACCCATCATAAAGGCAACAGCTGGCTCCAGTATTTTAGGTGAGGATTTTATCATCTTGTGCTAAAATTATTCTTGTCAAGTATTGCTTATTTTATTTCCCATTAGTATGAGGCAAAACAGTACAGTTTGTCTGTTCTGGAACATTGTGTCAACCGTGTATCATGACTCTCTTTTATTTAGTCAAATCTTTGAAAAATATGATTAGATTTAAACTCTCAAATTGTTTTTTCATTATAGTCTTATTCTTGGCAGTTTTGTTTTGTAATTTTTCTTTTTAAAATAGATGTAATTTTGCCTAGAATGATAATGTATCTGTGTTATTAGAATCTGTTTTTACTGTTTCTGTGCCAGTGTTTTACATCTTTGAAGAATTTCAGCGGTGTGTTTGTGTGTGTATGGGGTGGGTGTATGTGTGTGTGTGTGTGTGTGTGTGTGTGTGTGCGTGTGTGTGACAGAGAGAGACAGAGACAGAGATACGTAGAAAGAAACAGGAAACACTATGTAAATTTTATTTCTTTGAAACATATATCTAGAGTACATACTTACATTTAGATAGCATTTCTGAAGAGAAGAATATGCTGAGCAGAAAGATCAGCATAATTTTAAATGTTTTACTTACACATATTGGAGTTTGAGAAATCTTATTATAGATAACTATTCATTGGTGTTCAAGTTTATAATAACATTGGTGTTTTCCTTATTAATTTCTATTAAATCCTTTCTACTACTAATGATAAAGTACTTGTCTGAGGGGTGATTATATGGACAGGTGGGGATTTATATAAGCATGTTCTGGATACACAGAAAAGGAATTATTTTCCTCTGAATACTTTTCTTATTTTGAGATAAACTTAGAATTTGATAGAGGATAAGATAGAAATAAACATACCTATAGAAAATATTTTATGAATTCGATAACAGATTTGATTATTTATTAATTAATTATTTTATTGATCTTGCTGTTTGTAAAAACTGACATTACATAAGTGGACTATACAAATAGTTTCAAATTTAGATCATGGTGGATAGCATTTCATTTACCATCTACTCTGCAAAATATAAAAACTGTAAGCTAGTGCACAGCCATGCTAACATTGTAACACTGTGCAAGATACTTAGGAAAAAGGAGTAGTGGGAAGAAGATTAATACATCAAACAGCTGAACAGCAAGAGAGTACAAAGAGGAGGAGCTGAAGGGAACATTTGGGAAATTTTAATCAGTTTTGCACAAATATAGCATGAGAAGGAGTATGTATTTTTGGTAAAAGCATGGGTATTTTCATTTAAAAAGTTTTTTTCATATAAAATCATAGTCATTATAGTTAAGAAGATGACATAATTAGATATGTATTTTAAATTTTTCTCTTTATGAGTAGAATAAAAATTTAAGACAAGTGATATGGATCCAGCTGAATAGATATTATTATAATCTAAAAAAGAAAACTCGAGAGATATTCATGAAACTTTGAAATGGAGATAGGATTGTTTTTAAACTTTAAAATGATAGTAATTTAGGAGCAATTTTTAAGAGAAGTATTTAATACAGTCACACCCTCCTGCAAGTGTAGGTGAGACATGATCTTAATGTTCCTCACCTTCTTGCACTTACACATCCCACCATTCTTCTTCATGTTGGATAGCTACTTTTCTTGAAGTAGTGAGATGATTGAAAGATACCAGGAAAGACTTAGTAAAGGAATTACTGTGTAGGATCAACACCTACGAAAGACTTAAATAAACCCTATGAAAAATGTACCCACCAAAACAAGAAAGAAGGAAAGAAAGAAAGAAAGAAAGAAAGAAAGAAAAAAAGAAAGAAAGAAGCCATTTAAGTCAGAAACAAAACAAGATGAGCTTAACTGAAAATATATTTTTTGAGTAAAGTGTATGGTACTTGGCAGTCACTTCCATATATTGGTTAAATTAGATGAAGGCTCATGGTCCTTTTACTTAAATAATGGGAATAGAATATAAAAGTTTTGACATGATAAATGTAAGTAATATCGAGCTGCCTATACAGGGCTGGGAATTAAAAAAAATAAAACTTACCTGGATTTTAATAAACATGTTCTATAAGATTTGTCACTGAGTCACAGACAAGCAGTGAAGATGAAGCCCAATATCTCCCTGTATCATGTTCTTACTTCTTCCATAGATAAAATAAATTGAATTTGAGACTTTTTTGGCTCAAAAAATTAGTTAATTATTTTATTTAAACTTCTATACATGTGTTCTAAACTATTATATTTTGTTTTAAATTACAGAAATAACTTGGCCAATAAGTTTTCAAGTGATAGTACCCAAGAAATACAGCCGACTCCTCTCCTGTAACTCCTTCCTTCTTTAACTCTTGATTTTCTTCTTTCGTTGTAATCTCATTCTGTGCCTTTCTTAACATTATCATTCTATATTACTTATCCTTTTCTTCAGTCCATACATTCCTTTGCCTGTCTCTCTTTCTCACTTTCTTCATTTTTATTTTGGATATAAATGATGATATTGTCATGTAAGTGTCAGTATCATGAAATTTTATTTAGACTTGTAGACTTTATCCTTGTGAAATATGTAGAAATCAAATCAGCGATTTAATTCTTAGATTGTTTACCTTTTATCTTTCCTCCTTCCACCCTTTCTTAGGCACCATGTCTTTTTTTTTTTTTTTTTTGGTTCTTTTTTCGGAGCTGGGGACCGAACCCAGGGCCTTGCGCTTCCTAGGCAAGCGCTCTACCACTGAGCCAAATCCCCAGCCCCTATGGACCATGTCTTGCTCCCTCTTAAATTCATTACGTCTATTTCTTTAACGTTTGTAACATAAAAGTATGTAATTATAACCCCAGGGCAAAAACAAAACAAAACAAAACAAAAAATAGGGCAACCTGTGACTGATGAAGGGAGGAAAGGTAGTGTTTAAAAGGGAAGAACCACACTGGTTATTCAATCAATGCCAAAAGGTCAGCTCTAATATCATATGAAAACAAATTATAAGGATTGAGAAGAACACAGTTGTACATTTAGGAGAATTTACTACTTGGTTTATACTTTCCATCATAGACTAGCTTGCAATATTATTATAAGGCTTTTGATGAAATAATTAAATAAAATTTCCATTAAGTCTTTGAAATATATCTTGCTTTTCAGTTGTTTTATGCACATGGGTATTTTGCTTGCAGGTATATCAGTGTACCACCTGCCTGCGATAGGCTTTGAAGCCAGAAGAGTGTATTGGAGCTTCTTGGACTGGAGTTACTGAATGTGATGAGGAGCATTGTGGGCTCTGGGATTCAAGCCAGGTCCTCTGGAAGAGCAACCAGTTCTCCCAACCATCTACCGAGATCCCAAATTTGCTTCACATGTACTTTTTTTTATGTCTCCCAAAAGCATTTTTCATCATTGCTAAGGGAATAATATAAATATGTCCCTGTTGTTGTACCCTGATTTATCTTCTTCATTGTAATCATCACCAATCCTTCTGTGTGTGTATGTGTGTGTGTGTATGTGTGTGTGTGCATGTGTGCGTGTGTGTGTGTGTGTGTGTGTGTGTGTGTGTGTGTGTGTGTACGCTCTTGAAGTCAAACCTAGGACAATACATATTCTATTTCACTGACCCAGTCCAAGTCCATAACTGAAACACTTTTGGTTATTAACATTCTTATTTAAATTCTTCCAGGTTGATTGTGTAAACTTAAGAAGACCAGGGAGATTATATATATATAATATATATGATATATTATATACATATATAATAGATAGTCTTTAAGACTGCTGGCTTTCAACCAGAGCTTCCAGGGACTAAGCCACTACGTAAAGACTATACATCGACTGACCCTGGACTCTGACCTCATAGGTAGCAATGAATATCCTAGTAAGAGCACCAGCGGAAGGGGAAGCCCTGGGTCCTGCTAAGACTGAACCCCAGTGAACTAGACTGTTGGGGGGAGGGCGACAATGGGGGGAGGGTTGGGAGGGGAACACCCATAAGGAAGGGGAGGGGGCAGGGGGATGTTTGCCCGGAAACCGGGAAAGGGAATAACACTCGAAATGTATATAAGAAATACTCAAGTTAATAAAAAAAAAAGACTGCTGGCTTTCAGAATTCATAATAAATCATAATTGTATGAATAAATAAATGATTACATAATTTACATAATTTAAATTTCCCTATGAATTTAAATCATAAACGATTAGTGGTTTCTAAATGAGCAAAAATATCAAACCCTTATTTTGCTGTTCTGTTTTACTACCAGAAACCTTTGTGTGAGGTTTAAAATCTTATATCCTTGAAGAAAGTAGGCTTTTGCAACGGTGACAGCTTTCTGTTGTAGTGTAAGGTGACAGATGCAAGGATAAACTTTCAATCCCTTTATGGACACTTTTATTTATATATAAATATTTTATTTTATCAAGGTTTCACTTTGATATTTGACTGAATAGTATGAATACATTTTTTAAAACCTAGCATTAATATTTAATGTTGCACCAGCAATATTTCTTTGCAATAAACATATATTCATGATACAACTTTTGGGTTTTTTTTTTTGTCTTAAACTTACACTCTAGGTTTTTCAATGTTTTTATCCAACAAGCTTTCTTTTGTTAGCCAAAAAGTTTATGAACAGATTCTAGCACAGCTCTCTTTGGTTTTATTTGGGTGCCAAATCCTGAGGTAGGGTCCATTTCAGTAGCTTTAATTTGTTCAAAATCAAGTCCCATTGCTTTGGCCATATATACTTTTAGAATCTCTAGATATTTTCAGCTTTTGTGAATTTTCAGACATTTTTTCAGCTTTTAAGAGTGTGACTAACTAGTGTCTATGTTGGCATATGATCACCTAGTAAAGAATATTGATTATGCTTTCCTGCCATTTAGGAATGTCAGGAAATCTTAGCAATTCTTAATTACATGGTGACTGTGTTTGTTCTGTATGTGTCAGCTCAGAGAGCTGGGGCTTTTGCATGAGTTGCAAACACTAGCCACAGATCTGGAAAAATTAACAATGTTTATTTTCTCAGTATAGATTTAATCATTAGTGAATATTAAATATTTGTTTCATAATTTATCTCAAATACTCTCAAATACTTTTTTTCCAATTTCTCAATAGAAATTTCTAGAGTACTTCATGTTGTTCATTTTGTATCTTCATCTATTGTAACTGGTGCTTTATAGGTCTTTTTGTTTTTTTCAGAAAAGTCACTCCTAATCCTTCAAATGGTAGACACACTCATTGCATCCAATTTTACACCATACCTCCATGGAACTGAGAGAACATGTGATTACAATTTCATTCTTTTTGTGTTGCTTTATAGCAGATCATATTGTGCTATAAAATATCTCCTTGGTTTTGGAACAGTAGCATTTTACCTAAGCTACATGATGATTTCAACTGTTGGCTGTGTTAAAATAGCAATTTAGGTGATGCACACATCTAGAGTTAAATGGAAATGTTTGGGTTATAGAATAGTTTAGTAAAAGTGGAGAATCTGGAGGCTAACACAGAAGGGTAAAGGAAGTCTCCATAAAACCCAGAGAGGAAAAATGCACCTCCTCTTTGGATCCTGTCTGGAGTCACAGATGAAAAAAAAAAGTGGAGAATCTGCACACCTTCTGGTCCATTGTTGTTGTTTTACATATCAAGACAACGTGAATTCAATCTCTTTGACAAAATAGTGTTGTCCTGGGGTTACTATTACTGTAATAAAACCATAACCAAAAGCAAGACAGGGATGATGAGGCTTATTAGGCTCCCACTTCCACATTGGAATCCTTCACAGGAAGAGCTCAGGACCAGAATTCAGAGTTAAAACCTAGAGGCAGGGGCTGATGCAGAGGACATGAAGGGGTGCTGCTTACTGGCCTGCTCAGCCTGCTTTCTCATAGAAACAAGGGACACAATCCCGGGAATGGTATCACTCCCAATGGTCTAGGCCCTCCCCATTAATCATTAAGCAAATACTCTTGCAGACTGACTATAGCATAAGCTGAAGAAAACATTTTTTAACTAAGATTCCCTCCTTTTTATGACTTTACCTTGTGTGAAGTTGATATAAAACTATTCTGCACAGTGTACCTCTTGTTAACTTGTCCAAACATATCACGATTAAGCCCCAACTTTTCCCTTTTCACTCATTCCCAAGTTTTCCAATTAAAAACATAACTATTGGGGTTGGGGATTTAGCTCAGTGGTAGAGCGCTTGCCTAGCAAGTGCAAGGCCCTGGGTTCAGTCCCCAGCTCTGAAAAAAAAGAAAAGAAAAAAAAACAACAAAAAAACCCATAAATATCTTTAGGAGTCTGATAGATGTTACAAATTCAAACCCATTAAAAGGTCAGACCATTAAATATAGCTCGTCTCTTTAAGAATTTGAAATCTTTTTAAAAGTTCAAAATCTCACCTGTGAGATCCTTTAAAAATTAAAGATTAAATTCATTACTTTCTAACTTCATTTTTAATATATTTAAATATATTTATATGAATGGCAAAAATTTATCAGGGGTTCATAAATGACATTTAGAAGTGATTTATTTCTCTTTAAATTCTTACAGATTGAACATTTCTCCAGTCTTTCCTTAGTTTTCATGACTTTGTCACTTGAAAAGATTTACTTCTGAAACAACTGTTCTCTGAATTACCCTTGAAGTGGGTGTAAGATGTGCTCCTGAAAGACGAGGTATGAGTTCTGCGTCTTTGATAGAGATTTCCTAGAATGATGCCGTGCTCTGTCCTCAGTTCCCATCAGGTAGCACGTGTTTCCATGTCCCCATTACTCGAATCAGTAATTATTTCTTCTACGACTAACTAAGTATGTATTTGAGAGGTAGAAGTTTGAGAAGGTGAATATACTCTCTTTTCTCCATAATTTCAATGACTAATTCTGTGTATGTTGTTTCTTTCTATTTAAATTTACATTTGAAATGTTATCCCCTTTCCCGGTTTTCCCTCCAGAAACTCACTATCCCATCTCTTCTCCCCTTGTTTCTATGAGGGTTTTCCCTCACCAACCCACCCACCCACCCACTCCATCCCACCTCCCCATCATGACATTCCCCTACACTGAGGCAATGAGCCTTGACAGGACCAAGAGCTTCTCCTCCTATTTATGCCCAACAAGGCCATCCTCTGCTACATATGCAGATGGAGTCATAGGTCCATTCCTGTGTAGTCTTGGGATGGTGGTTTAGTCCCTGGGAGCTCTGGGGGGGGGGGGTCTGGTTGGTTGATATTATTGTTCTTCCTATGGGTTTGAAACCCCTTCGCGTACTTCAGTCCTTTCTCTAACTGCTCCTTTGGGGACCCCATTCTTAGTTCAATGATTGGCTGTAAGCATCTGCCTCTGTTTATATCAGGAAAGAACCAGGCCACAAGTCACAATCAGAGCAAAATCGCAACAGTATATATAAATAACTCAATGCCCAATGTCTGAGATCCACTCACAATCTTTTGGGCTTGGGTCCCTCTTGTTGCTCTGCCCTCTTCAGCACACAGAGATTGTCTTCTGGGCCTCAGGTCGCTCTACTTTATTACTGCTCCAGGCCCTTGGTGTTCAATCCATTTTCTGCACCTATGCTGAGGTTTCACCAATAAACTTTCCTGGACAATTTCATGATGCCAAAGCCTCAACTTCTTTTCATGATCCCATCAGTCCTGGGCTTTCAACTGCTACTGAGGCTGCACAGGCACCACGTCTGTGGTGATACTCTGGTCTCTCACAGTGCCAAGTCTCATCTGTTCTCCATACCTTTTCATGCCGTCAAAATCGGTATCATCTAGAAGACTCAGATTTACCAAATTCAGCTGTCAGCTCAAGATACAATGTAGGCAGTCTCTATAACATATCTTCTCTCTCAAGAGAAGCTCACTCTTAGGAACAACTCCCCAGAAGACTCCAACTCAATAATATTGGTCTCTTCTTAATCACAGCTGACTCTTCAGCCCCAGCTCACCCATAATCATTGTCCCAGCAAAGTAAACATTTTAGGTTAGTGGTTCTGGTCTGGTGTTAATCACTGAAGCAGATGACATGGAAACAAGAGTGCTGCTTACTGCTTTTCTCCCTCTGGCTTGCTCAGCCTGCTTCTTATAGAACCCAGTACCACCATCCAGTGATGGCCCTACACACAATGGTTTGGGACTTTCCCCATCAATCATTAATTAAGAAAATACCCAAAATGCTTGTCTACAACCCAGTCATATCAAGGCATTTCTCAGTTGAGTTTCCCACCTCTCAGATGACTTTAACTTCTGTCAAGTTGATGTAAAACTATTCAACGCAACTATCTCTCACACTGATACATGCTGTCATTTATGTGAATAAATTTTACTGTTTATCATGTTTCCTGTGTGAGCTGCTAAGTCTGAAAAAGGAAGTGGGGCCCTTAATATTTTATCTTATTTCTCCACCATTTCATATTATACTTGATCAAAGTTAGCAATAGTCTTTATGCTAGAATTTGTGGTATAAAAGATATTCATTGAAACATCTAGAGAGGATTCACTTTAGTATCTTAATCACGCAGGCCTCACTTGTTGCATAATGTTTCATGGTGCTAAGAATGATGCTTTTTACACAGCAATGTGATTGTTGCCAACTTCTCAGTTTGGTTAGGCATTCCTGGCAGTCTGGAAAGTTTAGCATATTTCCATATCATCATCTCATTAGCTGATTTGAATATTCCATTAACTACAAGTTTCATTTTAAATAGTGGTCCTCTGAACCATAGTAAGTTGTTTAACAGAAGTGTATCTTCATTTGTTACATTAGGAGTATATGTATACCTGCGTGCATGTGTGTACACATGTGTATACCTTCCTCTAGATTATTTACTATAATGCTTCATAAAAAAGCTTAGCATTTATTTCTTTGGTTCTTTTTTTTTTGGAGCTGGGGACTGAACCCAGGGCCTTGCGCTTCCTAGGCAAGCACTCTACCACTGAGCTAAATCCCCAACCCCTTAGCATTTATGAATCATTAGTATTTCTTGGAGTGTAGCATTAAAGAAGACTGAATTTTGGTTTAATTTCTTAAAAATAAGAATTAGTTTTGAATTTCAGGACACTATACAATGCTACATGTCACCTAAAAAAGAGTAAAACACAATACTTAAATTACCTAGGAAGCATTATCAGGTATAGATAGTCTAAAGCTATTTTAAAGTAACATTGCTGATGATTTTAAGTAATGTTAATTAATATTTTAGTATAATAAAATAATTTTCTATAACTATGTGATACATATCTTTAGCTCTGCAGAACTTTTATATTACATAAACAAATTTATCATTAAATTATTTTGTCTTACATATTTAAGTATAAAACATGATTAACTCCATCAAACAAAAAAACAGCTTGACAAGAACAGTCCTATTATTTGAATCTTTAAAAAAGAAACCAGTAAAACAGAAAACCTAAATTGGGGTTTTCAAAGTAATAATTTATTGACAATTATGCAGTCTTCTTAATAAATTATTAACCTTATGATAACAATAATGTCTCTTTTATATCAGGAAATCTGATTTACAGTTTGGTTCAAAAATTTATGCTCAGAATATTGTGTTAGTGTTGTACCCTTGTATAGAGCTTGACTATTTGTATTCTCTGGAATTCATAGCTCAAGTCCTTACCTTAAGTTTCAAGGTGTTAGAGACAGGAATTCTGCCCCCATAAGAGAAGTTTTCATGATAGGATAAGTGAGTTTATACAAGAGAACAAGAGAAAGCTTTTGCAACCTTTTTCAGTCTTGTGATGATTCAAGGCAAAGGTGATTTACAACCTGAATGAAGATACTAGAACATATTTATACTGTACTGTGATCTTGTACTTGCAATCTCCAGACAGATAAATATAATTATTTTTCTCATCTACCTTCCTTTTTCTCTTCCTTGTAACAAAGCTGTGTCAGTTTGTTGTCTTGAACAAAATATATTTGTTTGTAGTATTGCCCAATTCTCCCTATATCTCTTTGACCATAGTGGTCATAAGACTTCATTGCCAGGACTGGGTGGATGTGCTACATGTCTTTAATCCCAGGACTCTGGAGATAGAGGCTGGTGGGTCTCTTTGTGTCCCAGGTCAGCCTGTTTTATACAGTGAGTTCTATGACAGCAAAGGGTACACAGAGAAACCATCTTGGGGAAAAATAAAAATAATGATTTCATTGTCACTTCCATCCTATATCATACATACTTGCACGCGCGCACGCGCGCGCACACACACACACACACACACACACACACACACACACACACAAACACAGACTTAAATGATACTTCTTTAAAAAGAATTGACCAAGAATGCCTGAACAAAATCTTAACATCTATAAGCAGATAATACAAGATGTTTACTGCTGGAAACTTGTTGTCTATATGGAGCCTTTATAGAACACGAGCTGCTGTAAACTTCTAGCTCTGAAACTAGGTGGTTTCTTTGGTGACAAAACGGTATTTTTAAAAGTAGGAGTAGACCAGGATGTTGTGGATAGTAAATAAATTTCTATTTACTATTCAATGCAGTATTATATAAAGCAATATTTAACATTTGTGTGATATAGCTGAACTTCGTGTTTTAATATGAACATGCCACCTTAGTGATAACATGTAAGGTAGCATGATTGTAACACCTATAAATAAGGAAGAATGTGGTTGATTCTATCAATTTATTAAAACACTCAGTTAAAAAGATCAGTCTTAATATTATTGAATGCTCTTTTGCTTGTACGGAGGTCTTTTTAAAAAAAACTTGCTCTAAATTTGCTTAAGGCTACATGTAGGAGAAAATATCAAATCATGTTGAGTAGAAAATGATGGTTTTTACCTGCAACATTCTTGTCAGTTCAACAACTGGCAATCAAAGACCACTCATCCAGAGCTTAATTCAAATAGACCCTTGCAAGATTGCATCTCAAAGGCAAAAACAATCCCTTTGTGAGCACAAGTGGTTTCCATAAAAAATAGCTCTGTGATGAAGATGGTTAAAAAAAGGAAAATGATATTGAAATATAAAAAATAAAACTAACGACCATAAAGAGATAGGTCCGGGTGCATATTTAATAAGATCATTAAAGGATTAAAAGCAAAGAAGCCCAGTTATCACCATGTGAACATAAGCTTTACCTGCATTTACTCTGCTAAAATGCAGCATCTGTACCTTTTTTTAGTGTCTGCAAAAAATATGTTTAAGACTTAGTTTTAATTTTATGTGTGTGAATTTCTTTTTGGCTGTCATGTATGTGCATGTACCTCATGTGAACCTGGTGACTGTGAGAAAAGCCATCAGATCTGGAGTTACTGACGGCTGTGAACTACCATGTAGATGCTGCAGTGTAATCCAGGTTCATTTCAATCACAGCAGTTGCTCTTAACCACTTGTCTATCTCTCCAATTCACAAACTTTTAGCCTTCTGATATTTTCTCTTGTTTTCAATTTTCTATAATGCTAGGTTCTTCTAACATAATTAGATTGTTTCTTTTTAAATTTGAAATTATAGAAAGCTCTTTTTCATGTGAACTGATTCAAATATCATTGTATGTTCAACACTGAAATCTCTCTATTATATGAATATAGTCTACTGCAGGAAGTCTGTTATGGTTGGCAAATGAAGCTGGATATTTGTTATTTTTTTGTTTTTGTTTTTTTGTTTTTGTATTTTTGTTTGTTTGTCTTTTCATTAAATCTGGAATTACTAGAAAACTACTTCTCCTGCTGTCAACATTTCTTAGTTAAGTGTAGTTATTGTCTAGGTGTGGGACCTTGTGAGATTTCTCCTCCACGCAGTAGAACATCCACTGGTGTTATCCTTGTTACAAAATTATATTACAGGAGTATCATGGAGAAAATTTCTCTGTGATTTCAACCAGACAGAATCTCAGCAAATTTTCTGGTCCCCTGGCTCTTAGAATCTTCTCATTCACTCTTCCATATTTCCTTGCCTTTATTTATTGTTTGTGTGTTTTTCTTTCTACTTTTAAAATTGCTTTTATTGTTTAATCCTTTTTTACAGTACAGTTTTTATCCCTCTCCCAGTATGCAGTTGAACTTCCTCATCCCATACCTCCTCCTCCTGTCTCCAAGAGGATGTCCCCACTCACCCCCAGACCTACCCCACTGCACCTTCCCACTTCTGGGGCCCAGAGTCCAGACTAGGCCATCCTCTGCTATGCATGGGTTAGGGGCCTCATATCAGCTGGGGTATGCTGCCTGGTATGCTACTCAGTTTCTTAGAGATCTCAAGTTAGTTGAGACTGCTGGTCTTCCTACAATGTCAACATCCTCCAAACTTCTTCCGGGTTTTCCCTAATTCAACCATAAGGGTCACCAGCTTCTGTCCACTGGTTGGGTGTAAATATCTGCATCTAAATTTTTCAGCTGCTTCTTGGGCCTTTCACAAGGCAGTCATGTTAGGCTTCTGTTTGTAAGCACACCACAGCATTAGTAACAGTGTCACACATTGGAGCCTCCCCATGAGCTGGATCTCAATTTGGGCCTGTCACTTGACTTCCTTTTTCTCAGGCTCTTCTCCATTTTCTCCTTGCAGTTCTTTCAGATAGGAACAATTTAGGTCAGAGTTTTTGACTATGGCATGTCAACCTCATCCCTTTAATTGATGTCCTATATTTATACTGGAGGTAGAATCTACAAGTTCCTTCTCACCTCTGATGGGCATCTCATCTAAGGTTTCTCCCTTTGAGTCCTGAGAGTCTCTCCCCTACCATGTCTCTGGTACATTCAAGCTGGTCACCCCATTTCCTACATCCTGAGGTGACCTGTTTCCACTCTTTCTGCTGGCTCTTAGGGCTTCAGTCCTGTTCCCACCCCTCCTACCTGATCAGGTTCTCCTCTACCATTCCCGGTCCTGTTTCCTACCCATGACCTTTTCTCCCTCTTCCACCCCCATGATTGTTTTCTGCTCCCTCCCAAGTGCAATTGAGGCATCCTCACTTGGGCCCTTTTGCTTGTTAACGTTCTTGAGTTCTGTGGATTGTATCCTGGGCATTCTGTACATCTTTGACTAATGACCACTTATTAGTGAGTACTGAGTTGCCTCTTTGGGATGATATTTTCTAGTTCCTTCCATTTGCCTGCAAAACTCATGATGTCCAGCTCAATAGTTGGGTAGTATTCTGTTGTGTAAATGAACCACATGTTCTGTATTCATTCTTCTGTTGTGGGTCATCTGGATTGTTTTCAGCTTCTGGCTATCACAAATAAGGCTGCTATGAACATATGTCCCTGTGTCATGGTAGAGTGCCTTTTGGGTGTACGCCCAAGAATGGTATAGCTGGTTCTTCAGGTAGTGCTCTTTCCAATTCTTTGATGATCCTTCGGATTGATTTCCAGAGTGGTTGTACCAGTTTGCAATTCTACCGGCAATGTAGGAGTGTACCTCTTTTTCCACATACTTGCCAATATGTGCTGTCACCTGAGGTTTTGATTTTGGTCATTGTGATTGGTATAAGGTAGAATTTCAGGCTCATTTTGATTTGAAATTCCCTGTTCACTAAGGACTTTGAACATTTCTCTAAGTGCTTTTCAGACATTTGAGATTCCTCTGTTGTGAATTCTCCATTTGGTTCTATATCCCAATTTTCCTGAACTAAGCTCAAGTCCAAGTGGATCAAAGACCCCAATCTAAAAGCAGACACACTGAATCTAA
The DNA here is from genome assembly GCF_021556685.1 of Rattus norvegicus. Classification (NCBI taxonomy): domain Eukaryota; kingdom Metazoa; phylum Chordata; class Mammalia; order Rodentia; family Muridae; genus Rattus; species Rattus norvegicus. The sequence goes on from NC_141540.1 coordinate 89,795,886, forward strand.
GAGAAGAGAAAGGAGGAAAGAGTCTCAAACTCACTGGAACTGGGGAAAATTTCCTAAACAGAACTCCAATGGCTCAATATATATATTGAAGAAGCTAAGCACCAAGAAACCAAACCAGCCGGTCAAAATTTTTTTTGTATCTTCAATCTGTTTTTTTTTTTTTTACAGTTCAGGCCTTATATCCCTCCCTTTCTGACCTCCAATAGTTCCTCATCCATTTCTCCTCCTTCTTGTCTCCAAGAAGATGTCCCCATTCCCCACTACCACAGCCCACCCCACCGGGCCACCCCACTCTCTGGGGTCTCGAGTGTTTCCAGGGTTAGGTGCATCTTCTCTCAGAGAAGCTAGACAGGCAATCTTCTGCTGTATGTCAGCTTCAGTTTCAAGAGGCCTATATACTCCTTCCTTTGCTTCTTGCATTCATGCTCATGTTCCCTGGGGTGGCTACTTTTGGAGAGTCTTTTAGACCCACCCTGCTGTTTTGCTTCTTCCAAAAACTTGTCCAAACAAAACGATCTTCCTCAGATTCCTTCCCAGCCCCCTGTCTATGGTCTGAACCAGAAAATGCCTTATCAAGGACAAACATGCTAGTTTTTATCCTGGTTTCCAGGTTATCACCATGTATGTTCTTGTCCAGATTTTTACTGATACTCTGAGCCATATCTTTCCCACCTCTCCTGGGATGGTCATAAACATTGTAACTTCCATCTTCTCCACCCGCAAACCCTGTGCATATCTTTTGAAAAGCCTTTTCATACTGAACTTCATTGGACGTTTGATGATTGGGCATAAAAAGAGCAATGACTTTGTTGACACTCGATTTTCATTTCTCTGTAGTTTTGACCTCTTATCAGATCAAAACTTATCAGAACCTGGAAAGGTTCTGGCAGTGCCGCCTCTCTTTTCACCTGTCATGACAGATTTCATCCCTTTCAGGGACCTCTCCATCTTCTTTTCTCATATGGGTATTCTTTTTCTTACTTTCTGGGCCATTTCTCTAAGTTTCTCTTCCTGATTCTCCTTTTCTTATGAGCTATTTTTTTCTCCATTTGGGGCTGCATTTCTACAGCTTCTGATCAGCAAGGTTTAGGGCCTCAGTCAGTTTCACAAAATTTCCATTTATATGTGTAGGCTGCAGTTCTCTTTCATCCCCAGCCACCTATTTATCCAATGGAATAGTATAACCCTTTCAATTCTTCCATTTGGAAACACAAGGTGGTATCTTTCCACTCTTGCTATTCTTTTCTAGTCATCTTCGGAATAGGAGAGTGCATTACAGGTGCAAAGGAGAAGGTGGTCCCCTGGGAATTTTCTTATTCATCTTGAATCTCAGAGTCTCCAATCAGTCTTTCTGCATTTTCACCATTCAAATAACCCTGTTTATCTAAATTCTGGATATATATATTCGAAAGCCCTGCTTTCAGAGTGGCACACCTCATCCAACAAAGCCACACATTCCTATCCATACACTGTCCCAAGCATAATCAAATCACCACACCAACAAAAGAAAGAGGAGGATATTTCTTGAGGTAGACTGGGATTCTATGGTAATGGCAAATAAAAGAGACTACTGAGGACAATGTTAAATCACTTATGTGAGAAATCAGAAATGTATAAATCAAAGCTTAGAAGAATGCAAATTGACCCATTCTTATACTTTTTGTTCAAACCTCAAGTCCAAGTGGATCAAAGCCCTCCACATAAAGCCAGGTACACTCAACCTAATAGAAGAGAAAGTGAGAAAGAGCCTTGAATACTAAGGCACAGGGGAAAATTTCCTGAACAGAACACCAATGGCTTATGCTCTAAGATCAAGAATCAATAAATGGGACCTCATAAAATTGCAAAGTTTCTGTAAGGCAAAGGACACTGTCAATAAGATAAAATGGCAGTCCACAGATTGGGAAAAGATCTTAACCAATCCTACATATGATAGAAGGCTAATATCTAATATATATAAAGAACTCCAGAAGTTAGACTCCAGAGAACCAAACAATCCTAGTGAAAAATGGGATGGGGTACAGAGCTAAACAAAAATTCTCAACTGAGGAATATTGAACGGCCAAGAAGTACCTAAATCAATGTTCAATATCCTTAGTTGTCAGAGAAATGCAAATCAAAACACATAGAGGTTCCACCTCACACCAGTCAAAATGGCTAAGATTAAAAACTCAGTTGACAGCAGGTGCTGGTGAGGATGTGGAGAAAGAGGAACACTCCTCCATTGGTGGGATTGCAAGATGGTACAACCACTCTGGAAATCAATCTGGAGGTTCCTCAGGAAATTGAACACAGTGCTGCTTGAGGACACAGCTATACCTCTCCTGGACATAAACCCAAAAGATGCTCCAACATACAACAAAGACACATGCTCAACTTAATTCATAGCAGCCTTACGTATAATAGCCAGAAGCTGGAAAGAACCCAGATGTCCTTCAAGAGAGGAATAGATATAGCAAATGTGGTACATTTTCACAATGGAGTACTACTCAGCTATTAAAATCAATACTTCATGAAATTTTTAGGCAGATAGATGGATCTAGAAAATATCATCTTGAGTGAGGTAACCCAGTCACAAAAGAACACTTATAGTATGCACTCACTGGTAAGTGGATATTAGCCCACTTTCTTTTTATTAGATTTAGCATGTCCTGTTTTATGATAAGGCCTTTGGTGTACTTGGATGTGTTTTTTTGTGAAGGTAGTATAGGTAGATTTGTTTTCATTCTTCTACATGGAGATATCCAATAAGACAGTACCTGTGGAGGATCCTTTCTTTTCTTTTTCCTTTTCTTTTCTCCTTTCTTAGTATGGTTTTTGTCTTCTTTGTCAAATATCATATGTCCAGACATATGTGTGTTCAGTTCTAAGTTCTATTCCATTCATCAGTCTATTTTTCTACCCAACCCCATATGTCTTCATTACTGGTGTTGTGTAGTACTTCCTGAAATTAGGGATGGTGATATCTCCAGAAGTCCTGTTATCGTACAGGATTGTTTTTAGCTACCCTAAAACATTGTTTTTCCACATGGAAATAATTTTTTCAAGGTCTGTAAAAGATTGTGTTGCAATTTTGATGGGAATTGTACTGAATCTATGGATTGCCTTTGCCAAGATGGCCATTTTCCTTATTTTAATTGTACTAATCAATGAGCATGCATGATATTCACACCTTCTGATATCTTTTTCAATTTCTTTGGTCAGAGACTTGAAGTTCTTATAATGCAGGTATTTCATTTGCTAGCTTAGAGTTACACTGAGTTATTTTATATTATTTATGGCTATTATGAAGGGTATTATTTCCCTGAATTCCAATAAATTTCTATTTATTGTTTGTATAAAAGAGGGCTACTGATTTTTTTGAGTTAATTTTGTATTCAGACACTTTGCTGGGGGTGTTTAGCAGCTCTATGAATTCCCCAGTAGACATCTTAAGGTCACTTATATATGCTATGATATTATCTGGGAATAGCAATACCTTGACTTACTCTTCCTATTTGTATCCCCTTTATCTCCTTTGGTTGGTTGTCTTCTTGTTTAAGCTAGAGCTTGAAGTACTCTGTTTAATAGATATATGTGCAGAGTGGACAGCCTTGCCTTGTCTATGCCTTTAGTGTATTTTCTTTCAGTTCCTGTCCATTTAGTTTGGTGTTTGCTATTGGCTTGCTGTGGACTTCTGTTGTTATGTTTAGGTATACACCTTGTATCCTTGATCTCTCCAAGACTTTTAATGTGAAGTGATTTTGGATTTTAGCAAAGTCTTTTTCAGCATCTAATGAAATGATCGTGTGATTTTTTTCTTTCAGTTTGTTTATACAGTATATTACACTGATGTATTTTCACGTACTGAATCATTCCTTCATCCCTGAAAGGCAGCCTAATTGATCATAGTGGGTGGTCTTTTGTTGTGTTCTTCAATTCAGTTTGCAAACATTTTGTTGAGTATTTTAGCATCAATGATCATAAGAAATATTAGTCTGAAATTCTCATTATTTGTTGAGTGTTTGTGTTGTTTTAGTATCATGATGACTATGGTCTCAGAGACTGAGTTTGTCAATTTTCTTTCCATTTCTATTTTATGGAATAATTTGAGGAGTAGTGGTGTTAGCATTTCTTTGAATGTTTTTTAGGACTCAATGCCAAAACCATGTTGCCCCCCTGCCCCTTTTTCTTTGATTTGGAGACTTTTAAGGACTCTTTCTATCTTGATGGGTTATAGACTATTTAAATAGTTTACTTGATCAGCATTTCACGTTAGTAGTGGTATTTATCTAGAAAAATCATCCATTTTTAGATCTGATGTTTTAATTTCTTCCATTTTTGTTGTTATGCCTTCCTTTTCATTTTTGATATTGTTAATTTGGATACTTTCTGCATTTTAGTTAGTTTGGCTAAGGGTTTGTTATCTTGAATTTCACAAACAACAAGCTCTTCATTTTGTTGATTCTTCATATTGTTCTCTTTATTTCTAATTCATTCATTTCAGTCCTGAGTTTGATTATTTCGGTCTCTCTACTCTTTTTGGGTGTCTTTGCTTCTTTTCTTTCTAGAGCATTCAGGTGGACATTTTAATTGCTTCAATGAGAACTCTCAAATTTCATTATGAAGGCACTTAGAGCTTTGAACTTTCTTCTTAGCAATTCTCTCATTGTATTCCATAAATTTGGTATGTTGTACCTTCATTTTCATTGAATTTCAGAGAGTCTTTAATTTTTCTCATTTTTTTCTTCCCTGATTCAGTGATCATTGAGTAGCGAGTTGTCCAGTTTCAAGTAGTGTGTAGACTTTCTTTCATTTCTGTTGTTGTTGAATCCATGGTGGTCTAATAAGATACCAGTATTTATTTCAATTGTCTCTACTGAAGCTTGCTTTGTGACTTACTATATAGTCTGTTTTTATATTCTGTGAGGTACTGAGAAGTATATCCTTTTGTGTTTGGCTGAAATGTTTTTTAGATATCTGCTGCATTCATATGGTTCACAATGTTGGTTAGTTTCATTATTTCTCTGTTTAGTTTCTATCTCAATGACTGGTCCATTGGTGAGAATAGGGTGTTGACATCTCCCACTATTAATGTATAGGTTGCAAAATGGGATTTAAGCTTTAGTATTATTTCTTTTTATGTCCTTGTACTGGGGGCACAGATGTTCAATATTGAAATATCATCTTGGTAGATTTTTATTTTGATGAATATGAAGTATCATTATCTTTTGATTAATTTTGGTTGAAAATCTGTTTTGTTAGATATTACAATGGCTAATTCAGCTTGCTTCTTGAGACCATTTGCCTAGAAAAAAAATTTCCATCCCTTTACTCTGAGGTAATGTTTGTCTTTGTTGCTGAGGTTGGTTTCTTGTATATAACAAAATGATGGATCCTGTTTTAGCATCTGTTCTGTTACCCTGTGTCTTTTTACTGGGGAATTGAGTCTCTTCCTCTTGAGAGATGTTAATGACAATGATTTTTATATCCTGTTATGTTGATGATGATAGTGTGCGTGTAAGTGTTTGTGTGTGTTTCCCTTATTTTAATTTGGCTGGTGTGGAATACTTATTTCTTGTGTATTCTTGGGTGTATTTAATTTCCTTGGGTTTGAGTTTTCCTTCTAGTATTTTCTGTAGGGCTAGATGTGTGGATAGATATTGCTTAAATTTGGTTTTATCCTAGAATTTTTTTTCACCATCTATGATGATTGAGAATATTGCAGGGTGTACTCATCTAGGTTGGTATCTGCGGTTTGTTAGAGGCTGAAAAACATCTCTTCAGGCCCTTCTTGCTTTTAGTGACTGTTGAGATGCAGGTTGTAATTTTGATAGGTCTGCCTTTGTGTGTTACTTGGCCTTTTTTCTTTTCAGCTTTTAATAATCTCTATTTGTTCTGTACATTACGAGTTTTGATTATTATGTGGTAGAATGATTTGCTTTTCTAGTCCAATCTGTAAGCTTCTTGTCCGTTTATAGCCATCTTTTTCTTTGGGATAGAGAACTTTTCTTCTATGATTTTGTTGAAAATATTTTCTGGTCCTTGGAGATGGGTGGGGCGCCTCATACTCTATTCTTATTATTCTTAGGTTAGATGTTTTTTAGAGTATCCCAGATTTCCTAATGATTTGTGACCAAAATTTAATTTATTTATTTATTTTTACACTCCAGATTTTATTCCCCTCCTGGCCCACTGCCACAAGAGTTCCACATCCCATACCTCCTCACCATCCCCACCCCTATGTCTCTACAAGGATATCCCAACCCCAAACACGCCACCAGATCTCTAAACTTCCTGGGGCCTCCAGTTTCTTGAAAGTTAGGTACATCTTCTCTGACTGAAACCAGATCCAGGAATTTTTTGCTCTATATGTGTTATAGGTCTCATCTCAACTGGTGTATGCTGTCTGGTTGGTGATCTAGTGTCTGAGAGATCTCAGGGATGCAGGTTAATTGAGACTGCTGATCCTTCTACAAGATCCTCCTCAGCTTCCTCCAACTTTTCCCTAATTCAACCAGAGGGGTCAATAGCTGTTCACTGGTTGGGTGTACATGTCTGCATCTAACTCTTTCAGCTGCTTGTTGGGTCATTTTTGGAGGGTAGCAATGATAGGTCCCTTCTTTGTGAACACCCAATAGCCTCAGGAATGGTGTCAGATCTTGAGGCCTCCCCTTGAGCTGGTGGATCCCACTTTGGGCCTGTTGCTGGACCTTCTTTTCCTCAGGCTCTCCTCCATTTCCATCCCTGCATTTCTTTAAGGCAGAAAGAATTATAGGTCAGAGTTTTGACTGTAGGATAGCAACCCTATCCCTCACTTGATGCCTTGTCTTTCTGCTTCTTGCATTCTATCAGATAACTATGAACTAAGGCTGGACTTCAACAACAGATACATCAGAAAGTCTATACACTAATAGAAACTGAACAACTCTTCACTCAAAGGTAACTTGGATAGGGAAGACATAAAGAACAAAATTAAAGCCTTTCTAGAATTCAATGAAATGAAATGAAGACACAAAATACACAAAATAGACACAAAAATTCAGTATTAAGAGGAAAGTTCATAGCATTAAGTGCCTTCATAAAAAAATTGGAAAGATATTGTACTAGAAATTTAAGAGCACATCTCAAAGCTCTAGAACAAATAGAGGTAAACACACCCAAGAGGAGTATATGGCAAGAAATAGTTTGAAACAGAGAAAAATACAAATAGTTAACAAAACAAAGAGCTTGGTTCTTTGAGAAAATCAAGATAGACAAACCTTTAACCGAAATAACTAAAATTTAGAGAGAGACAGTATGCAAATTAAGAAAATAAAAAATGAAAGGGGATATTTAAAAACAGAAACTGAGGAAATAAAACAAATCATCAGTTCTTACTTCAAAAGCCTATATACATGACAAAACTAGAAAATCTAAATGAAATGGATGATTTTCTAGATAGATACCACATAACAAATTAAATCAAGATCAGGTAAAATATATAAAAATTCTCCATTGCTACTAAGGAAATAGAAACACTCATTAAAAAAACTTCCCCGGGGCTGGGGATTTAGCTCAGTGGTAGAGCGCTTACCTAGGAAGCGCAAGGCCCTGGGTTCGGTCCCCAGCTCCAAAAAAAAAAATAACCAAAAAAAAAAAAAAAAAACTTCCCAACCAAAGAAAGCACTGGGCCAGATGGTTTCAGTACAGAATTCTACCAGACATAAACAGAAGACTTTCTACCAATATCCTCAAATATTCTACAAAATAAAAACAGAAGGAACACTACCAACATCATTCTATGAGGCCAAAGTTACCCTGATACCAAAACCGCAAAGGTGCAACAAAGAAAGAAAACTTCCAACTAATGTCATTTATGAACATTGACAAAAAAACACTCAATAAAATTCTCACATACCAAATTCAAGAATAAATCAAAAATGTCATTCACCATGATCAATTATGCTTTATCCCAAGGATGAAGAGATGGTGCAATATATGAAAATATCTACTATATAAGAAAACTCAAGGGAAAAAAATCACACAATCATTTCATTAGGTGCTGAGAAAGTTTTCCACATAGTGCAAAAATGCAATTTACCTTTATGTTAAAAGTTTTGGAGAGATTCAGCTTAGGTACATACCTAACCATAATAAAGCAATATACAACATGCCAATAGCCAACATAAAATTAAATGGAAAGCAATTTAAAGCAATCCTCCTAAATTCAGGAAGAAGACAAGGCTGTTCTCTTTCTTTTTCTTCCTATATTCAATATATTACTTGAAGTACTAGCTACAGCAATAAGAGAGCAAAAGGATATCAAGGGAATACAAATTCGAAAGAAAGAAGTCAAGTTATCACTATTCTTGGTAGTTTCCGCTATCCTAGGTTTCTAGCTAGTCCCAAGATTCACCCTGCCCAATCCTGTTGTCTCTCCTAGTACTCTCTCACTGTGTAATCTTCCACTTAATCCCTCTTGTTCCCACCTTTCTCCCTCCCCGACCCATTCGCCTCCTTTTCATGCACCCTCAATATACAATCTATTTCCTTTTCTTAGTGAGACCCAGAGTGCTCTCCTGGGTCCTCCTTGTTACTTAGCTTCTTTGTGTCTGTGGATTGTAGTATGGTTATACTGGACTGTACAACTAATAACTACTTACAAGTGAATAGACATCATGTTTGTCTTTCATGTTTTGTAATACCTCACCTAGGATGATCTTTTTGAGTCTAACCCTTTGCCTGCAAATTTCGTGATGACAATGTTTTGAATGGCCAATAATATCCCAATGTGTAAATGTACCACATTTTCTTTATCAATTCTTCAGGTGAAAGACATTTAGATTGTTTTCAGTTTCTGGCTATTACAAGTAAACCTGTTAAGAACATTGTCCTTGTGGAATGATGAAGCTCCTGGGTATATGCCCAGGAATGGTACAGCTAGCTCTTCAAGTACATCTCTTCCCTATTTTCTGAGAAATTGACAAATTGATTTCCAAAGTTGTTGTACAAGTTTTCACTCCCATAAACAATGGGGGATGGTTCTGTTTGCTCTACACCCCTGACATGAACTGTTTCTTGAGTTTTTGATCTTAACCATTCTGATAGGTATAAAATGGAATCTCAGAATTGGTTGGATTTGCATTTTCCTAATGACTAAGGATGTTGAACATTTCTTTAAGTACTTCTCAGTAATTCACTACTCCTTTGTCCAGAATTCTCTGCTTAGACCAGATACCATTTTTAATTGGATTATTTGATTTGTTGATGTATACTTTTGAAGAGAAATTTTAATCCAGCAGTGTGGCTACTCTAGGTAGGGCTCAGATTCAAGACCAAGTTCTGTTTGATAACAATGGGATACAGATTCACCCTTAGTACACACCTTTAATCCTTCATGCTGAAATATAGATAAACCTTTAATTCAAAATAATAAATCTAATTATGAGGCAAATAAAATTAATAATCAGAGAATGATTTGACAGAATAAGTCAAATATAGGATACACCTAACTCTCAGGAAAACAGCACAGGAAAAAAAGGCAACTGAAGAAAGCAGTGAGGGAGAGAAAGGGAGGATGGCCCATTTTAAATGTGCTTTGAAACTGCTAGTATGACAACTCTTCGTGAAAGCATTTAGTGCTATGAACTTTCCTCACAGCACTACTTTCATTGTGTCCATGTTTGGATATACTGTGCCTTCATTTTCATTGAATTCTTTAATTCTTTATTTATTTGAAAGTCTTTAATTTATTTCCTTCCTAAAAAACTGGTCAGTGACTAGAGATTTGTTTAGTTTCCATAAATTTGTGAGCTTTCTGCTGTTTCAGTTGTTGTTGAAGTCCATCTTTAATCTATGGTGGTCTGTGGTATATAGCTTTTGCTACCTTGCTCTAAGCTCTGGGAATGGGTGAATTACCAGCCCCCATCCAGAGTCCATGGATCTGCAGATGAAAAACATAAACAGAGACACCTTAGTCAGTTTCAACTTGCTTTTTTGGCTCAATTGCTGGGCACCTCCAACCCACTGAGGCTGACGTGTCCTTTCCAATACTCCCAGCTTAGCACCTCAACCTTCTACCTGGAGAATTGGCCTATGAGCCCTCTGCCCAAGATCTCACATGGCTGGTTGGATTTTCTCCCTCTGAAGCCTGGTGAAAATCTCCTTTCCTCTCTCATGCATCTGCTACCATGCCTGCTGGGAACTGGAAGTCCTACCTATTATGCCCAACTCTTGACCAATAGCATCTTTATTGGTGAATCAAGAACCAACTAACTGGGGGAACAGAACCTTATCATCAAAACCACACCTATAGTGTTCTGATATGATACAGAGGTTTAAAAGCACTGTCAATTTTTATTTCCATGATGACTGAGGGTATTGACCACTTTTGAAAGTATTTTTGTTTATTGGAGTTTCTTTTTTAAAAGCTTTCTATTCATTTCAGTAGTTAATTTAATAAAAAAATTTTGCATTATTTATTCATTCTTGATGTTAACTCCTATAGAGTTCTTTTCAGAAATTACTTGCCTATACCTATATCTGGAAGAACTTTTTTTCTGTTTTCTTCTAGTAGATTTCATGGCTTACATTAAGGTCCATTTTGAATTCTTTTAATACATGAAGATTTAGGTGTAATTTCATTTTTTACATGTGCATATCTAATTTAATCAGCACCATTAATTAAAGGGGTTACCCATTTCTCATTATATTTCTTCATACAGTTATTATATTAACACATCTTCTATCACCTTTGTCTATTTAATATTTAGAAAATTTACTCAGATTTGGAATAATTGGCTCATATTCATTGATTTGTTATCTGAGCATATTGTTTGGTTCTTTCTTAATTACGTGGTTTTGCCCATATACGGAATCAAGAATGCACAGAAACATAAACACACACACACACACACACACACACACACACTCTCTCTCTCTCTCTCTTTCTCTCTCTCTCTCTCTCTCTCTCTCTCTCTCTATATATATATATATATATATATATATATATATATAAAGAGAAGAGGTTTTATTTGGAAAGTATAAGAGGAAAGGTGAAAGGGAAAGGAGAGGGTAATGGGTTGTTATTCTTATTAAAGCACATAATACATGTAAAAAGTTCATTATGAAACTATGCAAATGCAATGAATAACAGAATTAAATTATTATTTTTCTTGTAAAATATATGTTTCTTTCTGTGAACTTCAAAATGTGATAATTAAAATCTTGCACTAATCAAGTTGGGTACTTGAAGAGGTTGGGAGGATCTGGGAGGAATTGGTGGAAGAGAAACTAATTAGAATATTAGTAAAAATCATTTTACAAAATAAAGTTAATAACTATACTAATAAATTAGTTGCTACTACTGGAGCTTCTAATCCCTGCATTGCATTCATGTGGAAATGAGTACATAAGCATATGTACAAGCTTATTACCTGTTCCATCCATGTCATAAGACTTTGTGGATTTTTTAAAATTAAGTATGATATGGTTCTAAACTTAAAAAAAACAAAAGATAGTACACTGTTACTGAATCTTTATTATTAAGTTTTGTATTGTTTAATTAATCTTCAGTGCAATTGAATTACTCATTAAATAGTACACTTTTGGAAATTTCTAATTATCTAAAAATTCTTGTAGGACAAAAACACAGCTAGCAATTGATGACTTAAGTAACATTAATTTTCATAGTTTCTATAGTACATAAACATAATTATATGACATTATGTCCTGTAGGGAGTAAAGGAGAACCATTTTTATTCTATAATTATTCACTTCTTGAATATCTTTGGGTTTCCAATATGAGGCAGTGCATGCACTGAGGAAATAGAATGGAAGAATTCACATTTTCATTTTCTCCACAAATTTATTAACTCTGTACTTTTAAATAACAAAAGCATCCTGGAGCTTAACTGGGGTTTAGAATTTACCTTACCCAAGAACACTTTTATTGTAAATAGTTAATTTATAGGAGGGTGACTATTATCTAAGTAAATATATTATACCAGGCATAATATCTCTACTACATTTACAGTAGTTTTTGTTACATTTATTTAACTTTCTATTAGAGCATAACAGTATCTATTAAATATGTTCTATAAATCATTCACATTGTGTACAGTTTGTAAAACCTGCAAGTGGACATTTCCCATAGCTTATGTATGAGTTACATCTTTCAATGATAGAGCACAAAATTCATACTAGTAATTCTGAGATGTAAATGGATGTTTTAAAAAAGCACTTGTCCAATTAAAAGTGTCAGAAATGTTTTCAGTTTAAATTCTATTATCCACCAAATGGTATTTTCTATCATGTTATACACAACCTAACCAGTAGTGGAGCTAATGAGGCCAATTCACTCTTGTTAAATGCAAAATATAACTTAAAAAATAAATCCTGCAGCTTTAGAGGGCAAATTCAAGACCATCTGTATTCAGCAAGAAAGTCTTAGACCATTCACCAAAAATAGCAAGTGCATTTTATTTTTAAAGACCTCAATCTAAGAGAGATTGCATAACTTCTCTCGAGAACACAGTTAGGTTTAAAATCCTTTGTCAGGAATTCTTCCTATCTAACCTACATCACTCAGGCTTCACTGAGGTCCATCACTTCCTGTCTGCATTTTTTTCTTCTTCTTATTTTATTCGCAGTATAAATAGAGAACTGCTGAGATACAGCTGATTTGGAGATTGAAGTAAGTTGAATCACATACCGGACATTACTATCTGTCAGAAGAGGGCATTCTGAAAACAGAGAAATTTGGGGAACAGTGGAATTAAATATAGAAAGAACTAAATATAGGGAATTACAACACTAAAAATTACTCACTACATTAGCTTGCAAAAATTTAATACATAATTTGTCGTAAATTTTCTATTTTTGATTTAATACTTCCAATTTCTTTTATAGCCATTTCTAAATGCTTCGTAAAAGGAATATATACTGAATAAACAAAATAAGCAGAGAAATTCACATTTCAGTGTATGAAATTCTCCATTCCGGGGGAAAAATAACCACGTTTTAAAAGAATGTACTAAAATTTTACTTCATTTATCTGAACAGTTTTAATCATAAGAAAGATTGCAATTCCTACTAAGTTTGTGCAAATTAGTCCTCAATGACAGTAACAATGTGGAGAAGACAGTACATCAGCAGATTTGAATATAATGCCTATCGTCTTGGGTTAACTAAATTTCCATGTTTTACGTCATTTGCTCTCTGTAATTTGGTCAGGAACTGCCTGTGGCATTCAGTCCTCTTAGTGAAGTAAGAGGAAGTTTGTCTTTAGAAGAAACACCACAGAAGTAATGGATGACTATTACGACAGTAAGTTTTTAAACTAAATAGAGATATTTAAGCTATAACTATAGATGACCTGAATCTATGCATGACCACAGCAAAAAATTAGTTGGACATACCAAAACTGAATCATTTTATTCTTTAAAAGGAATTCAGAACACAGCAGACACTTAGAGATTATAATACAGACAACCTAGGTTAATCAGGTGCTGACACTCCAAATCCTTTGCATTTGACATGACGTTAACAGGCTAAGTGCTGAGAAAGACTTTTTTTTTTTAGTTGCTGCCATTGTTCAACTAGGAGTCATAAGAATTAGAGATTTTCTGTGCATTCTTTTCACATTTTCTGCATTTTCCAACTAACATATCAATATATTCACTATATTTTATAGACTTAAGGTCACATATGAACAACTGTTTTGACAATTGTTTGGAAGTGTAAAAATTTTGCATCTGCAGTTATGCAAGAGACAAACAGAAAATAGTCAAACAAGGAAATAGAGATGCCAAGAAAGAAAGACAGAATTTGTAAAGTCTTATATTTATATATCAAAACTAGATAAGCAATTTGCCTCAGAAGAAATCTTTCACAAGATAAAATGTTTATATTGTACATATACCATCCTATTTAGAGTAAACCAACAAATCTATACAGTCTAGGGTCACCCAAATATCTGAGATCAGATTGGCCTGTGGAAGTGACTATGGTGTAGGAATTTTCCTGATTGTGTTGATGTAGCAGGACCTAGCACACTGAGGTATTCCATGGGCAGATTGTCCTAGATTGAATAGGGAAAGAATCAATGGCCTATTCAAAGCATAGCATTCTTTTCTAGAATGTATATCTGATCACAACTATAGCAATCTACTTCCTCAGTATACTGAAGGCAACAGTCAGGGGAATACTAAAGGACAATTATCAACAAGAACAAAAGTAAGTGACACTCATGGCTCTCTCACCAATTCTTTTCTTCTTACTATATACCTCGAATTTATTATAATTATCATCACTACTGCTAATGATATCTACTGTGATGTTTATTGGCACATTAGGATAGTATCCAAAATTATTTATTGTCTTCCCTTTAGATCTCCAGTGAACATTTTAAAAATATAATCTGATGTTATTGAAAACACTATGCTGGTAATTAACATTATGTGAAAATTGAGATTTTATCTGAATATCTGAATACACTGATTTCAAACCATTAACTTCTGGCCACTAGTTCAGTCCTTCAAGGGAGAAAAATCAATAAGGAGAGAACAAGTGAGATATGTTGGCAAAGACAGGTATTACATGATTAAACAAAGTCAAGTATTTTATGAATAAGAAGGTCAGAGTCCAAAGAACAGTTACTAATTAAATGCTAGCTTGTGTGTGCGTGCACACACACACACACACACACACAAATATATATATATACATATATATATACATATTTACAGATATATATTAAGAAAAATCGCTAGACCTATGTGTGGAAAACTTGGGAAAATAAAGTTCACAAATACTTAAATAAAATATTTTGATAAATCTCAAGAAGGTTAAAAATCCATGATGCATGCTGGCATTAAAGGCATGTGCTATGATGCCTGGCTTCTGGTGCATATTTTTAAGTTATGATGGAATGTAATGACAGAACTAGAAAAAGTATTACTACCTAAGAAACTAATTTAAATTTATAAATAATTTATATGCTATTATATGTCAAATATGTTGATGCCATGAGAAGAAACTGTGTTGCTGCTTCCAGTCTCCATCTGCATCCAGAGCTGGTGCTGCTCCACAGCCCTTTAATACAAAACCTGCCTGCAGAGAGCTGGTCTGCTAGAGGCACTCTCACTCCTAAGACCATAGGTGGGACCCAACTTTCTCTCTCCATTGATGTCCAAGGAGAGACCCACCAGGAGTACACAAGTGCTGTTGCCGCAGGGTGGCTTAGGTCAGAACCCTGATGATATCCATCTGCATCCAGAACTAACCTGCCCATAGAGAACTGGTCTGCCAGAAGTGCTGTCCCTTCTAATCCCACAGCCCACAGGTGGAACCCCACTTTATCTCTATTGACTGTCCAAGGAGAGACATGCTAAGAGCACATGGGGTGAGGGAGCCACAGGGCAGCCTAAGACAAGACCCTTCCAGTCACAATGTGCACCCAGAGTTGGGGCTTTCCCACAGCTCTCAGACCCAAAACCTGCCCTGAGAGAGTTGGTTTCCTAGGAACACTCTTTCCTCTAAAACCACAAACACACAGGATCACAGGAGGGACCAACTCCAGTCAGAGCCAGCAAGACCAACTAACATCAGAGATAACTAGATGGCAGGGGGCAATTGTGGGAAACTGAGCAACAGAAACCAAGATTACTGGCATCATCAGTACTCCCACCACATCAAATACTGTATACCCAAACACACCAGAAAAGCAAGATTTCAATTTTAAATTACATCACATGATGATGATAGAAGACTCTAAGAAGGATATAAATAATTTCCTTAAAGAAATACAGGACAACACAGGTAAACAAGTAGAAGATTTAAAGAGGAAACACACACACACACACACACACACACACACACACACACACACACACACAAAATCCCTTAAAGAATTGTAGGAAAACACAACCAAACAGGTTAAAGAATTGAATAAAACCATCCAGGATATAAAAATGGAAATAGAAAGATTAAAGAAATTACAAAGTGAGACAACCCAAAAGATACAAAACCTAGAAGAGAGATCAGGCGTCATAGATTCAAACATTGACAACAGAATACAAGAGATTGATGAGAGATACTCAAGGGCAGAAGATATCATAGAAACCATTGATACAATTGTCAAAGATAATGTAAAACAGAAAAAGCTTCTAACCCAAAACATCCAGAAAATCCAGGACAAACATGAGAAGACCAAACCTAAGAATAATAGTTATAGAAGAGAACGAAGATTCCCAACTTAAAGGTCAAGAAATATCTTCAACAAAATTATAGAAGAAAACTTCTGTAACCTAAAGAAAGAGATGCACATGAACATACAAGCAGCCTACAGAATTCCAAACAGATTGGATCAGAAAAGAAATTCCTCCTATCACATAATAATCAAAACAATAAATACATAAAACACAGAATATTAAAAGCAGTAAGGGAAAAAGGTCAAGTAACATATAAAGGCAGACCTATCAGAATTGTACCAGACTTATCAACAGTGACTATGAAAGCCAGAAGATCCCGGACAGATATCATACAGACCCTAAGAGGACACATATGCAAGCCCAAGCTATTATGTCCAGCAAAACTCTCAATTAACATAGATGCAAGATATTCTATGACAAAACTAAATATACACAAAACTTTCCACAAATCCTGCCCTACAAAGGATAATAGATGGAAAACTCTAACACAAGAGGGAAACTACACCCTAGAAAAAGCAAGAAAATAATCTTCTTGCCACAAACCCAAAAGAAGAAAGCCATACAAATGTAATTCTACCTTTAACAACAAAACAGGAAGCAATCACTATTACTTAACATCTCTTAATATCATTGAACTCAATACTCCAATAAAAAGATAGACTAACATACTGGATATATAAACAGCACCTGAGTGAAAAAGGCAGACCCAACCTCAGAGGAAAAGGCTGGGAAAATACTTTTCCAAGCAAATGGTCCCAAGAAACAAGCTATTCTAATATCAAATAAAATTAACTTTAACCAAAAGTTTTCAAAAAAGATAAGGAAGGACACTTCATACTCAATTCTGAACATTTATGCTCCAACTGCAGGGGAAACAACATTCATAAAAGAAACTTTACTAAAGTTCAAAGCATACATTGTGCCATACCCAATAATAGAAGAAGACTTCAACATACTACTCTCATCAATGGTCACGGAAACAGAAACTAAACACAGACACAGTGAAACTAGCAGAAGTTATGGACCAAATGGATCAAACAAACATCTATAGAGCATTTCATTCTAAAACAACAGATTATATCTTCTTCTCAGCACATCATGATACCTTCTCCAAAACTGACCATTTAATTGGTCACAAAACATGCAGCAATTGATACAAGGAGATTGAAATAATCCCAAGCATCCTATCAGATCACCATGGAATAAAGCTGGTCTTCGTTAACAAAAACAAGAGAAAGATCACACACACAGGGAAGCTAAACAACAATCCACTCAATGACAAAATTTTCAAGGAAGAAATAAAGAAATTAAAGACTTTCTAGAATTTAATGAAAATGATGGCACAACATATTCATTCTTATGGGATACAGTGAAAGCAGTACTAAGTGGAAAACTCATAGCTCTGACTGCCTGTAAAAAGAAACTGGAGATAGAACATACACTGACAGCTTGACAGCATGCCTGAAAGCTCTAGAAGCAAAAGCATATACACCCAAGAGAAGTAGATGGCAGGAAATAACCAAACTCAGATCTAAAAATCAACCAGGTAAAAACAAAAAGAACTATGCAAAGAATCAACAAAACCAGTTTGAGAATATCAACAAGATAGACAAACCCTTGGCCAGTCTAACCAGAGGACAGAAAGACAATATCCAAATTAATAAAATCAGAAATGAAAAGGAAGACATGAGAAACTGAGGAAATTAAAAAAAATTCAGATCCTATCACAAAAGCCTATATATTCAACAAAACTGGAAAATCTGGATGAAATGGGCAATTTTCTAGACAGATACCAGGTACCACAGTTAAATCAGGAGCAAGTAAACCATCTAAACAGTCCCATAACTCGTAATGAAATAGAAGCAGTCATTAAGTTTCTCAACCAAAACAAGGACATGGGTTTAGTGCAAAATTCTATCAGACCTTCAAAGAAGACATAATACTAATACACACCAAAGTATTCCATAAAATAGAAACAGAAGGAAAATTATCAATTCATTTTTTGAAGCCACAATTTCTCTAAAACCACACAGAGATCCTACAAAGAAAGAGAATTTCAGACCAATTTTCCGAATGAATATCAATGCAAAAATACTCAATAAAATTCTCACAAACTGAATCCAAAAACACATCAAAATGAGCCTCCATCACTATCAAGTAGGCTTCATTCCAGGGACGGAAGGATGGTTCATTATACGGGAATCCATTAACATAATCCACTATATAAAAAAACTCATGGAAAAAAACATATGATCATTTCATTAGATGCTAAGAAAGCATTTGACAAAATTTAACATCCCTTCATGATAAAAGTCAAAGAAAGATCAGGAATTCAAGGCACGTACCTAATGGTAGTAAAAGCAATATACAGCAAAACAGTAGCCAACATCAAACTAAATGGAGAGAAAGTTGAAGCAATCCCACTAAAATTAGGAACTAGACAAAGCTGCCCTCTCTCCCTACTTATTCAATATAGCACTCAAAATCCTAGCCAGAGCAATCAGACAACAAAAGGAGGTCAAAGGGATACAAATTGGAAAGAAGTAGTCAAAAAAATCACTCTTTGCAGATGATATGATAACATACTTAAGTGATCCCCAAAATTCCACCAGAGAACTCCTATAGTTAATAAACAACGTTAACAAAGTGGCTGGGTATAAAGTTAACTCAAACAACTCAGTAGCCTTCCTCTACTTAAAGGATAACAAGGCTGAGAAAGAAATTAGGGAAACAGCACCATTCACACGAGCAAAAAAATATAATATAAAATTTCTTGATGTGACTTTAACCAAGCAAGTGAAAGATCTGTATGGCAAAAACTTCAAGTCTCTGAACAAAGAAATTCAAGGGTGTCTCAGAAGATGGAAAGATCTCCCATGCTCATGGGTTGGCAGGATTAATATAGGAAAAATGGCCATTTTTCTGATTGCAATCTACAGATTCAATGCAATCTTCATCAAAATTTCAACTCAATTCTTCATAGAGTTAGAAAAAGCAATTTACAAATTCATTTGGAAAAGCAAAAAACGTAGGATAGCAAAAACCATTGTCAACAATAAACGAACTTCTAGGGGAATCACCATCCCTGACCTCAAGCAGTATTACAGAGCAATAGTGATTAAAAAAAAACAAAAAACAAAAAACTGTTATTGGTACAAAGACAGGCAGGGAGATCATTGGAATAGAATTTAAGACCCAGAAATGAACCCATACTCCTATTGTCAATTGATCTTTGACAAAGTAGCTAAAACAGTCCAATGGATAAAAAAGACAGCATGTTCAAAAAAATGGTGCTGGTCAGCATGTAGAAGAAAATCAAATTGACCCATTTTTATCTCCTGTACAAAGCTCAAGTCCGGTAGATCAAAGACCTCCACATAAAACCAGATGCAGTGAAACTAATAGAACAGAAAGCACCTAAAGAAATGGTCAACATTTTTAGTCATCAGGGAAACACAAATCTAAACAAACCTGAGATACCACCTCACACCAGTCAGAATGACTAAGATCAAAAACTCAGGTGACATTAGATGGTGGTAAGGATGTGGAGAATTAGGAACACTCCTCCACTGTTGGTGTGATTGCAAGGTGGTACAACCACTCTGGAAATCAGTCTGTAGGTTCCTCAGAAAATTAGACATAGTACTACTTGAAAACACAGCTACACCACTCCTAGGAATACATCCAAAAGATGCTCCAACATATTACAAGGACACATGCTCTACTCTGTTCATAGTAGCCTTATTTATAATAGCCAGAAGCTGGAAAGAACCCAGATGTCCTTCAACAGAGAAATGGATACAGAAAATGTGGTATATTTACAAAATGGAATAGTACTAAGCTATTAAAAACATTACTACATGAAATTCTCAGGCACATGTATAGAACTAGCAAATATCATCCTGAGTGTGGTAACTCAGTCACAAAAGAACAAACTTGGTATGTATCTTAGTCAGGGTTTCTATTCCTGCACAAACATCATGACCAAGAAGCAAGTTGGAGAGGAAAGGGTTTACTCAGCTTACTTTGATGCTGTTCATCACCAAAGGAAGTCGGGACTGGAACTCAAGCAGAGCAGGAAGCAGAAGCTGAGGCAGAGGCCATAGAGGGATGTTACTTACTGGCTTGATTCCCCTGGCTTGCTCAGTTTGCTTTCTTATAGAACCCAAGACCACCAGCGCAGGGACAGCACCACCCACAATGGGCTGGGTCCTCCTACCTTGACCACTATTTGAGAAAATGCCTTACAGCTGGGTCTCATGAAAGCATTTCTACAACTGAGGCTCCTTTTCTGTGATAACTCCAGCATTTGTCAAGTTGAAACACAAAACTAGCCAGTAGTATGCTCTCAATGATAAGTGTATATTAGCCTAAAAGTTTGGAATACCTAAGGAAAAAATTCACTGATCATATGAAGCTCAAGAAGAAGGAAGACCAAAATATGGATGCTTCAGTCCTTCTTAGATGGAGAAGAAAATACTCTTGGAAAGAAATATAGAGATAATGAGTGGAGCAGAGACTGAAGAAAAGGTCATCCAGAAACTGCCCCACCTGTGAATCCATCCCATATGCAGTCACCAAACAGTCACTATTGCTTATGCCAAGAAGTGCTTGCTGATAGGAGCCAGATGTGGGTATCTCCTGAGAGGCTCTGCCAGAGCCCTTCTAATACAGATGAGGATGCTTGCAGCTAACCATTGAACTAAACAAAGTGACCCCAGTGGTGGAGTTAGAGAAAAGACTGAAAATGCTGAACGTGCTAAATCACCAATGAGTACACATGGATGGACCGATGACTCCAGCCACATATGTTGCAGAGGATGGCATTGCTCAACATCAATAGGAGGAAAAGCTCTTGGTCCTGGGAAGACTCCTTTCCCCAATGTAGGGGAATGCTAGGGTGTTGAGGTAGGAGTGGATACATCCTCAAAGAAGCAAGAGAAGAAGGGAGAGGGTATGGGAGAGGGGAAAAATGGAATAACACTTGAAATGTAAGTACATAACATATCCAAGAAAAATAAAATTTAAAAAAAGTGTTGCTTTTGTTATGTGACAATAATAGCAAAGGTTATAATTATCTTTTAATGTTCTCTATGCTGTTGCCTAAATGATAAGTATTTTACAGTATGCTGTATATTTTAGTTAGGGTTCCTACTAATTTATAAACCACCAAGACCAAAGTAACTTTGGGAGAAAATGTTTGATGGTTGTTTCATAGGGTCTTATATGTGGCCTTAGACTAAGTTATCACTTGGTGAAACCATTTAGGAAATATTAAAATTGGGTCTATCATTGGACTTGGGCTTTGAGGTTTTTAAAGTCCACAGTCTGTGCTCTTATGAGTAAGTTCTGTCTGTCTGTCTGTCTGTCTGTCTGTCTGTCTGTCTGTCTGTCTCTCTGTGTCCATCTCACTGTCTCTGTATCTATCTGTCTCTGGCTCTGTGTGTTTTTATCTTTCTCTCTCTGTTTCTCTCTATCTCAATGTATAAACTTTGTGACTATTCTAAAAATATGCCTAGCTCCTTTATTCATCGCTGCCATCCTCACTACCACGCTGATCACTGACTCTCCCTCTGAAATTGAAAGGCTCTTCTAAAACCTCTCTGCATCGTGTAAGTATCTCTTTATCAAGTATTTCTTCACAGCAAGAAACAAGTATCTAAGATTGAAGTTTGTACCAGAGTGTGGTTACTGTTTTGACAGGCCAAAACATGCTGTTCTTGGAAGATATGTGGGAGGCTTTAGAACTTTGGACAAGGAAAGCAGTTGAGCTCTCAAACTATGGCTTAAAAAGTCATACTCCTGTGACCTAGGAAGACAGTATCAGTAAGAGAAATATTGACGCTGTAAGCCAAGCTCAAGTGGTTGCAGTAGGAAACACTACTACCAACTGGGCAACAGACCTTGCTTATAAAATTTTGGCAACAATGAACCTGCTTTTCATCTTCATCCTAAGAATTTGCCTAGTGCTAAGTTGAAAAGTTTTGAACTATTTCTCTTGTCAGAGATTACAAGATAACCTAATATTTATTTTGTCACATGGTTATTAGTCATTACTCTTATGTGGATCTTCAAAGAATAAGGGCAATCAGGGAAAGAATAAATCAAAGTATAAAATTTGAAGAAGAAGAAGAAGAAGAAGAAGAAGAAGAAGAAGAAGAAGAAGAAGAAGAAGAAGAAGAAGAAGAAGAGAGGAGGAGGAGGAGGAGGAGGAGGAGGAGGAGGAGGAGGAGGAGGAGGAGGAGGAGGAGGAGGAGGAGGAGGAGGAGGAGGAGGAAAGGGCAGCAAGACATTGAATGTTGGAGCTAAGTCTTGTGCTCAAGGAGAGGAGACATTTAAGGGATGCAAATGAATTAAATAGTGTGCCCTCAGGGCAAGACTCCATCCAGTTAAACCTCAAACATATGAAGAGGAAGGGCCTAAGTAATGTCCTCTCTTTAAATAAAGAAAGCCTTATTTAACAAAGAACACCAATGAATCAAAGCTCATATAAATATATTTCAGGGAGGTTCCAGGCTATAAACCAGTCCCTGCCATGATTGTCATAAGCCCTCCCTCTGATACTGTAACCCCCATAGACCTTTTTTTCTATAAGTTACCTTAGTCATGATGTCACTTCACAGCAATGAAAAAGGTAGTTAAAAAAGGATTTTTGGGCTTGGATTTAATAATCGCAATCCATCATTAATACAAGTCAGGGAAGGAACCTGTAGGCAGAAACAGAAGGGAAACCTGTTTTCTGGAAGAATGCTGCATACTCATTTTCTTCATGGCTCTCTCAGATTATTTTTCTCTTTTCTTTTCTCTCTTCCTTCCTTCCCTCTTTCCTTTCTTTTTCTTGTTTTGCTTTTATTGAAAATAGATTCTTTTCTCATAAAATATACTGTGGTTAAAGTCTTTATTCCCTGTATCCCTCCCAGTTTCTACTGAAGTCTCCTTCCCTCTGGATCCATTCCTATTTCTTTTAAGAGAAGTGATAACAACCAAACATGGCAAAATAAAATAAAATGCATCATTTATAATGACATTGAATACAGCAACCTGTCCATATGAGATAAAGCATAAGAGTAGAACAAGAGTCAAAAACCCACTCTTTCTCATGGTAATAAGTCTCATGAAAATATAATGTCTAGCTAACTATAGAATATATATATCATATATATATATCATAGAATATATATATATATATATATATATATATATATATATATATATATATATATATATATATATATATATCAGATCCAAGTAAACCCTGGGCTTGCTGTTTCACTCTCTGTGAACCCACAGATGCCTTTGTTAGTTGATTCAGAGCAACTTGTTCTCTTTGTATCTTTCATCCTCTCTGACTTTTTACAATCTTTATGGTTTCTTTTAAATGTGATTCCATGAGCTCTGTAAGGAAGCATTTAATGGAGACTTCTCATTTAGATACTCCCTTTACATAATGTGTAGCTGTGGTTTTCTGCATCTGTGGGTCTTCTACTATTGGAGAAGCCTTTCTGATGGTGCCTTGTTAAGACTATAGCAGAATATTGGAAATCAATTTATTGATACTTTATTTTTAAAGACCAGTATGGGTGTTTGGCTTTATACTAGGTGTCTGGACTATCTACATAGTGATTCTTGGTTACTCAAGAAGTTCAGGGTATCTTTGGGCATATACTCAAGGAGTGGTATAGCTGGGTGCTCAGATAAAAGTATTTCCAATTTTCTAAGGAACTGCCAGACTGATTTCTAGAGTAGTTTTACCAGCTTGTAATTGCACCAGCAATGGAGGAGTTTCCTCTTTCTCCACATTCTCGCCACCATCTGCTGTCACCTGAGATTTTGATCGTAGCCATTCTGACTAGTGTGAGGGGAATGTTAGGGTCTTTTTTACCTACATTTCCCTGATGACTAAGGATGTTGAACATTTAAGTGCTTCTCTGCCATTCGTGATTCCTCAGTTGAGAATTCTTTGTTTAGCTCTAATCTCTCTCTCTCTCTTTTTTAAATGTAGGGTTATTTGGTTCTTTGGAGTCAAACTTCTTGAGTTCTTTTGGAGAGGTGGGGAAAGGCGGCAGGATCAGGTATAGGAGAAGAAGGGAGAGAAATACAAAGACTCAGGAAGGAAATAGAACAGAGGTGTGTAGCCAGGCAGAATGGGGAACTGGGGGTAACCACTAGAAAGTTCCAGATGCTAGGGAAGCAAGAGGTTCCCAGGACCCAATGGGGATGACATTATCCAACAAAGGAGAGAGAGAACCTGTAGACACCAAATCCAGAGGTTAGGCAGGGCCCCCAGTTGAGGGATGGGGCCACTCACCCATTTCAAAACTATTAACACACAATTGTTCCTGTCTAAAGGAAATATAGGGACAGAGAGTGGAGCAGATACTGAAGGAAAGACCATCCAGAGACTTTCCCATAAAATTTATTCTATATTCTTCTCCCAAGGAAGTTCCTTGCATTATTCTTAGATCTCTTCTCTTACCTAAACTTTCTAAGTTCATGAAAATATCAATTTTTAAGTGAAGATATACAATAATTTTCTGGGTCTGGGTTACTAAACTCAGAAAAGTTTCTTCTAGCTCCATGAATTTGCCTGAGAATTTTATTATGTCATCAAAAAAAAAAAAGAAAAATCCAGTTAATACTCAATTTTGTAAAGTTTCAAGTCATTATGAATAAATCCACAATGAACATGATTGATCAAATGTCCTTGTGGTAGAACCAGTGAGCATCCTCTAGGTATATGCTGGAGTGGTTTTACCTGGATCTTGGGGTAGATTGATTCCCCATTTTCTGAGGAAATTCCATATTGATTTCCATAGTGGCTGTACAAGTTCACATTGTTCCACATCCTTGCCACCATAAACTCTCACTTGTGTTATTGATCTTAGTCATTCTGACAGGCGTAATATTAATTCTCAAAGTACCTTTGATTTCCATTTCCCTGATGAGTAAGGAAGTTGAACATATCTTTAAGTAGTTTTCAGCCACTTGAGATTCCTAATATTAAGAATTCTGTTCCCCAATTTTATATTGGACTATTTTGTTTTATGACATCTAGTTTCTTAAGTTCATTATGTATTTTGGATATTAGCCCTTTATTATGGAAGTGGAATATTAAGGTTTCCCATTATCAGTGTATAATGGTCAATATGTGATTTAATATGTAGCAGTATTTCTTTTTGAAACTTGATTGTCCTTGTGTTTGGAACATAGATGTTAAGAATTGAAATATCATCTAGATTTTCCCTTCAATGAGATATTTTTCCTTTGATGAATATATAGTGTCCTTTCCTATAACTTATGGTTTAGTTTTGTTTTAAAATCTATTTTGTTAAATAATAAAAATAGCAACACCAGCTTTCTTCTTAGGTTCATTTGCATGGAGTGTGTTTTTCCAATCCATTTCTTTGAGGTAATATCTATCCTTGATACTGAGGTATATTTTTGTATGTAAAAAAAGAATGGAACCTGTTTTCACATCCATTTTATTATTTTACGTCACTTTACTGGGGAAATGAAACCACTGATAGTAAGAAAAATAGAAGTGTGATATAACTGTTCATTCCCGTTGTTTTGATGAGGTGGTGGTAGTGGTGTTACTATGGTGGTGTTATTTCTCTCTCTCTCTCTCTCTCTCTCTCTCTCTCTCTCTCTCTCTCTCTGTGTGTGTGTGTGTGTGTGTGTGTGTGTGTGTGTGTGTGAGAGAGAGAGAGAGAGAGAGAGAGAGAGAGAGAGAGAGAGAGAGAATGCTTCTCTTTTTATGGTTTTGCTGGCCTGAGACTATTTCTTGTGTTTTCATGGGTGTAGTTTTTGAATGGCACCACTGGGGGATTGAATCTGGGTGAATGGAGAGAAAATACATGGCATCAATTTACTTCATTGTCTGTGAATGACCTGTGGGTTAGTCGTAGGTACCTGCTGGAGTTGGGGGATAAGATAAAACAGACAAGGTCAGGAAGGGAGATTATTATGTTTTTTTGTTGTTTTTTGTTTTGTTTTATTTTTGTTTTCTAGCTATCGACTCAATGTTTCTTCTATTTTTATGGATATTTTTATTTACGTTTCAAATACTATTCCCTTTCTCCTATCCAACCACCCCTTCCCACCTCTCTGCCTTGACATTCCCCTAGGACTGGGGGGTCCAGCCTTAGCATGACCAAGGGCTTCTCCTCCCATTGGTGCCCAACAAGGCCATTCTCTGCTATATATGCAGCTGGAGCCATGGGTCTGTCCCATGGCTACATACTCTTTGGGTAGTGGTATGGTCTCTGGGGGCTCTGGTTGGTTGTTATTGTTGTTCTTAAGAAGTAGCAAACCCCTTCAGCTCCTTCAATCCTTTCTCTAACTCCTCCAATGGGGACCCTGTTCTCAGTTCAATGGTTTGCTGCTAGCATTCACCTCTGTATTTGTCATGCTCTGGCAGAGCCTCTCAGGAGACAGTTATATCAGGCTCCTGTCATGATGCACTTCTTGGCATCAGAAATTTTGTCCGGGATTGGTGGCTGTTTGTATATGGGTGATTAGGAGAGGAGTAGACTGGGATCCACAGAAGATGTGGATGAAGTAGAAGGAAGATTGCAGCTGGTATTCTGTTGCAGTACTGGGAATAAAATGGAAAGATTAGATTTGTTCCTGGTGATTGCCTGCTCTTTCCCAGTTGTCTTAGTTGTTTTGTTCCCAATAAATACCTGCTGGGGAAGGAGGCGGGGATAATGGAATGAGTTGGGGAAAGGGATGTTCTGGGAGAAGGTCTCTGTGATCCATCAGGGGTGGTGTCAGAAAAGAAATGGAGACTACATCTGGTTTCCTGCTTCAGGGCTGGAGATGAGATAGTGGCAAGGGGTTCTGGATCTCAGGATCAGTAATAGAGGTGTGGAGCTGCCTTCAGTCTACTTGTTGCCCAGGGAAAAGCCCTTTGATTAAAATGAAGTGACTGCTGAGGTTGGGGTCTGGAACAAAGCAGTGAGTTGTGGGGGGAGTTTAAAAGGAGAAAATCTATGGGATATACAGGAAATGGGACCAGCGTGTTAAGGAAGGCTGCTACGGGTGTTCTGCTGCACAGCTGGAGATAAGACTGGTATTGGATTGGGGAAACAGAGAGTCAACCTGGTTTCTAATACACTTAGCATCAACTTCTCAGGGTTAACCCTTTCTCTAATATGATGTCGCACAATATCAATCATTAACCAAAATAATGTCTAGCAAACTTATCTACAGTCTAGTTTTATTGAGGAATTTTTCAATCAAAATTTCTCTTTCACAAAAAATCCAGCTTGTGTCAAGTTCACACACACACAAAAATCAACCAAGGAACTATGGAAATAACATTAAAAGATATATGGAGGATTTAGTAAGAATAAAAATCACAGAATATTTAGAATATGGTAAAGTTACAAAAAATAATGAAGTTAGACAAATTCAGATACTATGTAGATAAAGGGATAGAGTGAAGAGTACCAATTTGATAAGACAGACACCATCTTGTAACCAGGCCTCCATTTTATACACTAGACCTGTCCTCAGGTTAAACTCTAATTACTCAAACAAACAAACAAACACACAAACTGTTCCAGGAAGGGATTATCCAGACATGGGCCATGAGCATACAATACTTAACATTTCAGAGGCTAAATAGGTTGCTTAAGCCAAGTGAAATCATTAGCCAATCATTGAGCTGCTAGTTGATAAGCCTGCTGTAACCGCATTTAAAAGACTGAACTTTAGGTACGTGGGACCTTCTGCACTGCACCAGTGTACCAAAAGGGCATAAGGGTCTGTGCTTGAATGAAGATTCTGATTTTCCAAATGAGTTCAACTCTTGCTGGTCTTTGGAGACCCTTGGGTCTGGGCATAAGAGGTTATTTTAAATCATGCAAACATTGAGTCAAGTAAAAGGTATTAGATAAAGTTGCTGGAATACGTAGCTAAGATAGAATTTCCAAAGCTGAAATGGTAGCATAACTGTGTCATTGACAACATGCAAAGGTTTCACTTCCTTCTAGTATCCATTTAATTTTGAACCTGAACTCCTCATTCTTTCATCTGCAAAGACATTTCCAAACCAGGCATAATGCCAGCTAGCTTTCCTGCTCATCACTATGCATGTGAACTATAATGTAATCTCTTTGCTTTTATAATATTTTTTTCTCATAAATTCCTCAACTGAAGAGGTATGAAGCAAGATTATTTTTGATCTTGATATTATAAAACAATACTAAAACCAAAACACAGATTGTACACTTAACTCTCATTAATTATTAGACCTATAAAAAAAACTGTAAGCAAATTGTTTTCAGTTTTTTTTGTCCTATTCTACTTTCAGTTATTGTCTTAGTAAAGCACATGCCAACAGATTGATTTTGCTAATGTGTGAGCATAGGGGATGTAATGTCAGTTTATTGAATGAAGCAGATGCAATGATCATCAAGCTAAACAGAATTTCTGACCATAAAAATGGCAAGGACCCTTGTCACCTTACTTCATGTTGCATGAATGTTCTAGACTGATGTTTAAAGTGCATCTGAAGAGTCCATCTCTAAGGTGCTTCCAAACATACACATTTCTTAACCATAGTCCGTTTTACAGGCATGACCCAAATTTGAAATGGAAACATGAGGCATTTGATAGAAATTGCTCTCATAGTTTAGAGGTACTTTAACACAGATTATCATATAATATTTATATGATTTCCCATGCATGTTTGAAAATGCTGATATCACACACACACACACACACACACACACACACACACACACACACAATTCTTTCCTTTTATGCCATAGTCATCAATTTCAAAAAGTACTTTTGGAATTTATTACTGAGTCATGCTGCTTAAAAGAAATTGAAATAAGAGAGCATGTCACTTTTGATTACTTGGGCTTCTTCATTCATTTTAATATTTTCTACTTCTGTCCATTTAACTGAAATTTTCATGATTTCATTTTTCTCTACAATTGAATAGGTGTGGTATTGGAGGATAATGCACAGAGAAGAAAGGGAGGAAAAAACAACTAAGGATTTTTTAAACAGTCAAAGAGAAACGTACTATTTTATGTTTACTTCAAACTGCATATATAATATATACTGAAAAAGTGTATTCTAAATGACTGTAATTTTAAAAATGACACTTTGTGGAGTAAGTAGACTTTTAGACCTGACATTGTACAATATTTTGAATATTAATTCAAACTTCATTGCAAAGCAGTCCTTCGTGTAAATGCTTATCATATTTACTTACAAGCAATTAAAAACAAAGATAAGATTTGCAGAGAATTTTCTTGGATCACTCTGATTATCAACTTGAAGAGGGCTTCTCATTCTTAGTAATGGAGTTTTGTTTGATAGACTGTGAATTTTAGGAACCATTGTCGGCATGTCGGCATAAGTGACATAACTTCATTTAAAGTATATATGTACACACATACGCTTATATATAATTTTAGTTACATAAACAATATGATTCATCCTGGGTTTCTTGAAATATATTTGATGTTAATTTTTTCTTTTTCTTTCTTTTCCTGTATAGATCTCATTTCCATTCCCCAACCAAAGCCCTCCCTTCCTCAATGCTTACTCATTCCCTGTTCATATCTCTACATTGTGCCTTCTCTCCTCCCTCCTTCCATGCAATCTTTCTTAACTTGTATGGTTCTTGGGGTTACTACAGGTGTTACCTACTCACATGAAAAATGTTTGTATCTAGGAAGCATAAATTAAAGAGATATGTGCCATTTGTTTTTCAGGGTGTGTATTATCACACTCAATACAATATTTTCTATATCCATCCACTTATCTGCCAATTTCATGTTTTTTTTTACAATTGAGTATGTACTATGCTTTCATTATCTATTTATCAATAGAAAATTTTGAAATTTTTTCCATTTCTTAAACCTTATAAAACTGAGAAGTTTCTGCACAGCAAAGATATGGTCATTCAAACAGAGAAGCAGCCTACAGAATAGGAAAGGATTTTTCACCAAGTATACAGCCAACAGAGGGATAATATCCAAAACACACAAAGAACTCAAAAAATGAGATTTCAATAAAACCATTAAAATAATCAAAAATAAATTCTCAATAGAAATGTAAATGAGTGATAAATAAATATCTCACACCCTTAGCCATCAGGAGAATGCAAATCAAAATGACTTTTAGATTTATCTTTAGAATGGTTAAGATCAATAAAACTCACGACAACTCATGCTAGCAAGGATATGTAGAAAGGGAAACATTCATCCATTGCTGAGGAGAATGCAAGCTTTTACAGCTACTATGGAAATTTGTAGGGCAGTTCCTCAGGAAGATGGCAATTTATTTATCTCAAGGTCCAGTTTTTCTACCCACAGGATACTTTAGTCTACCAGAGGGACATTTGCTCAACTGTGTTATTTGCTCCTCTATTCACAATACCCAGAAATTGGAGACAACCAAGACATCCCTCAAGAGTAAAGTATAAAAAGAAAATGTGGTATGTGCACACATTGGCAAATGGATGGAACTAGAGAAATAGCATCCTGAGTAAGGGAGTGAGGGAACCTAGACTCATAAAGAAAAATAAAGCATTTACTTGCATATATGTGTACATTAGCTGTTGAGTTAATAATAATCAAGCTACAATCATAGATTGTACAATCAAAGATTAGGTATAGAGTAGGAGACTATAGGACACAGATCTTGTTAGGAAAGGGAAATCAAATGATAAAATAGATAGTTATGAATGTGTGAGGGAAGGGCTGGAAGGATCAAGTGAGGAGAATATGTAGAGTGGGGCATGGTAAGTGACTGCTGGGAGAGTAAGCTAGAATTAAGGGTCATCTGAGGGATATTATGAAAATACAATATAGTAGAGGCTATAATATACTAAAATATACTCATATGTGAAGGTGATCTGAATGATTACCAAATACTAGGGAGCAGTCTCACCTGACTAGCTCTTGTCATCAAATGAAGCTTCTAGAAGTACCATGACTGAATTACATAGAATTAAGTTGTTGGCTAAAGGAGTCCCATTGAAATCCTCAAACAGCCCAGACTATTGCCAAGACAATAGGTTCATCTCCACAACTGAAGACAACACTTAAGCACAACTCCTTAAACATAGAGAAGTTGAGTGGGGCCCAAATAGAGACTTCCTAGCTAGGGTCTTGGTAGAGCACAAATGTCTTTCTATTACCTTGTCTGAGCAAGTATCTGTGGGGTATGATTTTGAGTCATTTGGGTATATTCTAGGGAGTGATATACCTGGGTCATATGATAGATTTATTTTTGGCTTTTTGAAAACTGTTAACATGGATTTACAGAGGCTGTACCAGGTTGTAGTCATGTAAACAGTAGAAATATTTTTTAATCGAACTTCATTTTTTAATCAGATACTTTTATGAACTTGGCTATTCTGACTGGGGTACAATCTCAAATTATATAGATTGACACTGCCCTTGTTTATGTCTCAGAGGTGAGAAATAAGTCCCAAGTGCTGAGGAAGCTATATATTTTAAAAACAGGATTCTGGGAATGTAAGCTGTATCTGACCTGAAAACTCTCACCATAAGATCTAGCTGGTCTATTGCTGCAAAGCACAATGCAAGTTCCAAAGGAAGAGGAACAAGCAATAATTTGATCTAGCCTATGAACCTCAAAAACGATCAAAATGACAAGAAATCTCTACCAATGCAATAGAGATACTCAATTATTAGTGATAACACGTAGCTCTCTAAATGAATTTATGGACTCCTCAATAGAAGGAAATTCATGCCTGCTACTGTAAATCTAGTTAACTCATGTGCTAGTGAGCCCATAGAACACAGAGTAGAGTCTATACCTGCAATCAAAGACTTTATTTCTAACTGAATTCTAAATACTGATTTTTATGCCAACAGATAAGGGAAGTTTTTATACCTGTGACCCTTTAATTCCAATCCCTAATACTTGAAAGAAGAGTCTACAGTCCACAGGAGAATATTGTTAATGAGCATTTACTTTAATTGCTTTTGTCACTATATCAAGTTACTGTAAGACAAATATTTTTCAGCCAAAGATTAATTAAACAAAATTTGAAAAATGTCTCTGTGCACCATGGAATACTACTTAGAAATTGAAGAAAATATAAAATGTGTAAATAGTTCAATTTGAAAAATAAACGTGACTACTATGTGAGCATTAGGACCTGAGTCCACCACCCTATCACCTAGATACAAAGTCAGGCCCAGAACATTCCTGTCATTCTAGTACAGAGATGAGCAGATCCCTTCAAATCACAGCACAGACATGCCAGCAAACATACTCATATTTAGGTTATTTAGAGATCCTGTCTCAAAATATAAGACAAGCAAATAAAGTAGCAGATTTGACCACTGCCTTCCACATACTTGTGTGTGTATATACATAGTCAGGTACAAACACATAAAAATATACACATAATACATCCATCCACAGGGAAAAGATTTTTGAAAAACAAATTACTGAATCTAATCACATCTGAAAGAATATGTGAATAATAGAGAAAATTTACTCAAGAGATAAACTATATTATAATTACAGGTGTTATTCTATGTTGTTACAATCAAGAACTTGAATGCTGCGATTTCTGAAAAAGACAAAGAAAGAACAACAAAAAATACTTCATAGGGTGATGGCCAAGATGTATTTCACCAAGGAACTTGATGTTCAAAGATGTCTATAATTATTAAAGCGCTTTTTAATACTGTACTAGATTTAGTTAGATTTTACAAATTAATAAATCACTGAATTTTACAAGTACACCAAATAACACACTACTTAAGAAATAACATCTATGCTTTCTTCTACAGTGTGACTCAGAACACTATGTGTAAACATTAAAGTTTATAATATCCAAGAATTGTTCCCTGTATATAAAATATAGACACAATAAAATCCAAGCTAAGAGTTTTAAATACTAAGTTAAACTTAAGACCTGGCAATACAACTTAATAGTTGTGAAATTCTGGACCACATATAGCCTTTCAATTCTTTTCTCGTTTTCTTTTTTTCGTTTTTTCAAAATGGGGATTGATCATGAATTACCAACATGCAATTGCTATAATTATAAAGGACATGTTACTGATTTAAAAAAAATACTAGGTATATTATGTGTCATAAAATAACTGGTCATTAACATTTCCGAATTTCATGATGATAATTATATTTGAGTAATTATCATACCTCAATTATATAGTAGTAAATCAATGTTATCAATTACTTTGGTAATGTAATCATTATCATGTCAAAGAGTCAAGTGTGCAAGGGATTTGATGTCTAAATACATCTCAAATCACAGAATGACAAGAAAAAAATGAATTCCCTGCGTTACATCACGACACCCAATTTCAAGACAATGAGAGTTCAGACCAGTCAGAAATGACATGTATTCCTCTTATGTGTATATGACCATCAGAGTCTGATTCCTTCACTTGTGATGGCAGTCCTGTCAGTAGATATCAGGGATGACATACGATTCTGTCATTGGCATAGAAAGCAAGACTTTATTATTTTGAAGGTAGACAGTAATGCTGAGATAAGACAGCAAGGAAAATGCCCGTGTGACAGAGTAGGAAGCAGGACACAGAGGTTTACAGTGATGTCCTGTGTTATTTTTTCAGTTTGCTTAACATACTTTGCCCTATTTATCACAGGCAATGAGCAATGTTACTCTCCAAGAGTCTTAGGGTGACCAACATTAGAATTTATTTAATAAATTTTATGTTTAGAACTGGTTTTGATTGATAGAATAATTAAGTGGCTTATAAGAGGTTTTCATGTGTTCAACTTCCTAATACTATTAACATGTAGAACTAGTGTAAATTCAATGATGGATCAAATACGGACATCTGATTATTAATTAGAATTAATAGTTTACATTAACAAAAGTCATGGAGTCAGCTGAGTAGATAATATCTGTGAAGAGCATATGATCAGAATATACTGTATGAAAAATTTTTCAATAAAAGGAATCACAAAAAGTGAGTTACTCTTTTTGTTGTATACCTGAAAAGGTTTTGATGCACAATGTAATATATGCCATTTTCATATCATGTTAAATAGTTTAATTATACCTAAATAGTTCTTTATCTCAATTATGACTCACACTTTTATCCCTGTCAAACCTTAGCTGTTGCTGGTCTCTTTCATATTGCTTATCTATTACAAATTCCTGTCCAATTAAAATTTTTATATAATCTTTCAGACCAGCATCTTTCTTTTAACTTTCTTTTATGTTTACTTCGTGCTTGTGATTTGAAAGCTCACTATTTCTTCCTCCTCCTCCTCCTCTTCTTTTGCTTCTTCTTCTTCCTTATCCTCCCCTTCCTCCTCATGCTCCTCTTTCTCCTCCTTCTTTAGTGTATATATTATATGCATTTTGCTATATGCACATGAGTGTGCATGTGTATTGTCTGATATCTGTTCATGTGGTGGTCTGGGGGCAGTATATATCTTCCTCTACTGCTTTTTTCCTTTATCATTTAAGAAGGTTCCTTACTAACCTGGAAGTCCACAGCTTTGCTATGAGGTCTGACTAGTGAATTTCAAGATCACCAGTCACCGTTTTCAAAATGATGTACAGTTAGGACATAGCCACGATTTCCCTTTAATATAAGTTAGTCCTACAAATTTTGACTCAGGTCCTCATGCATCAACTAATCTCAATCACTGAGTCAACTCCCCTACCTCTGTTAGGGCCCAAGGATCTCCAGAGAATTATTCTCAAATACTCAAATAGAACGTAAAATAGGATGTGAAAGCAAAGAACTATTTTTTTTAATTTTGATTCTAAATTCATTTATTTATTATTTTATTTCTTTACATTTCAAATGTTGTCCTCTTCCTGGTCTCTCCTGTACAATCCCCCCACACACACTCCATTCCCCTCCCCTTTGCCTCTAAAAGGATGCTCCCCTATCAACCCAGAAGTGCTTGCAGACTGAAGCCTGGTATAGTGTCCTCTGAGAGGCTCTGCCAGCACCTGACTAAGACTGATGCAGATGCAATCAACCATTGGACTGAGCTGGGCGACTCCAATAGAAGAGTTAGGGGAAGTACTGAAGGAGCTGAAGGGGATAGTAACCACATAGGAAAAAAGCAAAGAGCTTTTAACCTGCATGCTGGGGTCTTTCCATCGGGAGTTAATACATCTAGTAGGCTTGCAGGCCCAGCTTTTATTGTCAGTTAGGGAATTTTAGGGCCAGGTATGTGCCCTTTTGCCTTGATTGATTAGCTCTGTCTCTAGGGTTCTTCCTGATTCTACAATTGACCAGGCTTTGCAGATCTCACTGGGTGGGTGGGGGGTTGTTTATTCATTCTAATCACCTATTCTAGGCTACATGACAAGGTGTCCTTAGATTTGCTGCCCATAGCTGTAGTTGGCTGCCCACAAGCTCCTGAATCCTGGTTCTCATTTATGAGAAATGGAAACCTAGGTCAAGTATCCCAAGTTTGCAGGCTGTTGTGGAGTCACCCAGGCTCTGAGCTCAATTCCTTCACCCCATGTTTCTTATTTTGATGATCAATGTTCCATTGTCTAGGCATACCATAATTTATACAGTGACGTATGGGCAGTCATATTTTTGAAGTCACTCTTAATCAGGGAATATAATCTATCATGGAAAGATGAATTGATCAACAGCACAGCTAAAGTATAACGATTTGTCAACTGAGACTGCTGGTTATTAAGTGACTGAAGGGTGGAATCATATGCAATGTGGACATTGACCCAAGGAATGATTCTGGTCTCAGGCTGCAGAAAACACTCTGTTGTGAGATTTTTGTCAAGCTCTTCAGAACTGTTTTTGTAATTATTC
Source organism: Rattus norvegicus (assembly GCF_021556685.1). Lineage (NCBI taxonomy): Eukaryota > Metazoa > Chordata > Mammalia > Rodentia > Muridae > Rattus > Rattus norvegicus. The sequence continues at coordinate 89,831,866 of NC_141540.1, forward strand.
ATGAAATGTTTTAAGAAGACTATTGACCGCCACAGCATACATGCGGAGAGTGAAGGGTGTAATGAATAAAGACTAGGCTGTTCTTCATCCTCATGTCTATTTTTGTGTGTATTGTTTTGTTGGAAATTTTCACATACATATATAAAGTGTCTTGAACATATCTATTCAATCTTCCCTTCAAGTCCCATCCCACCTCCCCAACACATTTCACTACTAACATCATATCCTCTCATTGTTTTTGCTTTTTAAATAACCCAAAGAGCCCGATTAATGCCTGCCATATATACATGGTTATGGGTTTGTCCCTGGAGGGATGTGTAGCCTTCAAGTCATCCCCCAAAGAAAAGAGATTTTCACTACGCAAAAGATGCTTAGTTGGAGGTTGTATCATAAAAAGCTGCACCTTGATTCATGTTGGACTTTTTTTTTTCAACTGGATTTATATTCTTTGGGTCTTACACAGGTAACATTGCCGTTGTGTCACCATCTGTGTAACAACCATGCAGAAGACAGCGTTTAACAACACTCTTTCTCACTTTCCCTCTCTTACCATCTTTCAACCCTCCCTTCTATAATAGTCCTATTTGTAATGGTTTCATGTTAGTGTCTTTTCGTAACAGCAGTATATATAAATAGTACAAATACATAGTTATCTTTGTATTGTAGGAAATGTAAGTACAGTTCTTTGCCTCTTAATGAGCATATTGATTAAAAGATAAGACAAACATCTATAGGAGATTTTGTTCTGTGATAATATTATAGTCTCTAATTAGAGAGATGGTTATCAAGCTCAATCAATACAGAAGTTAAAGGTGAGAGCACATGATGCATTGTTTTGAATTTGTTGTAGCTACCATCAGTGGTTATCGAAATTTCATAATAGATGCATCTGAGAATATACAGAAATACACACTAAAGTCACCCAAGGGATCTTGTAGATATACTACTGCCATATTTCCAATCAGATTCTTAACCTCCGAAAGTTGAACACAGGATTTGGATAGTCAGAACTTGTAAATTTAACTTGTGTTTTAGGAGCCAAGTTTAGAAGCTAGTTTCGTGGCCAATTAGCTGGCATATAAACCGATGGTTATGAAATGAGCTGCGAAGGGATAAAAACTGCTTCATCATATCAGTGAGAAAAATATAAATTTTGTACCAGTATTTTAATATTTGATTGGAAATTGTCAGCCACGAAAGACAGAGATGATATAAACTGGACTTTGTGTGTACTGTATGGACTGGTTTTCATATTCTTCAGAGAGAATCTCATCATTTTAAATTGCATTGAATGTTATGTCATTACTTCCAGAGAATATTGAATAAAATTATCATTTCCCAAGATTTCTTTATATCATTTCTTTAGGCTATAAATGATTTTATGCTCTGCTAGCAAAAATGCAAATATTATTTCCAGTGCAAATACACTTAAATTTCATGTCCATCATCTTAGGATCCATAAATCAATAAGCATTGACAGTACACGCCACATTTTCTCTAAGGCAAATACTTTTAGGAAGGACATCCTATACCACATATGATTTCATTATGAAAAACAACAGGCCCTCGTAGGAGCTTAAATCATGAATGTGATAATATTAAGTAATAGAAGTAGGAAGCCAAAAGTCAAGGAAGAAAAAGGAAAATCATTATTAAGTTTTAAAATGATATGAGAAAGAAAGTGTAAAGTTGTTACAGAAATTCCTTAAAAGTTTAAGTGAATGCCCTTGAATGTAATTTTTTTAAAGCAAATAATTTTTGTCATTTGAATTACAAATGAAGTTTTGACAAAATTAGACTGATGGAGGCAATTATTATTATAGTCTCAAGGCTGATAAAAATGCTTAATCTCACACTAACTGGGAAATATACCAGCTGGTTAGTGTCACACACGTTAGAATTTCACTCCTATACTGGAATCCATATAGATGAAAATGTGAGGAGTTCTGTTCAAGCCTCTCCTGGGTCCTATTATCTTTGTAATAGTAACAGATGTCTTCCAGAACTGTAAAATATTTTGAAGCAACTTTCTAAAACTCATTATGTGTTGCCATGTATAAAACATACAGAAAAGAAGACATTAATATTCACAAGGACTGATTAATATCACTGAGTGATGTTTTTAAAATTCAAAAAAAATATTTATGTGTGTGGGTGTTTTGCCTGCATGTTTCTTTACACCATATGTGTGCAATGCCTTTGGAAGCCAGAAGAGGGCATACAATCCTCTGTGGTTAGAGTTAGCTGACATGTGGTGCTCGAAATTGAACCCATGTCCTTTGGAAGACCAATCAGCATTCTTAGTCACTGAGCCATTTCCCCAGCCCAGTGAACTATGATATTTAGCTACAAGTTCACTCTAAAGCAGTGTAAATTTAAAACAGAGTGCAGACTAACACCAAACACGTGGTCACGAGAAAGACTTTATAATCCCACTTGATCAAGAGTTCTTCAAAAACAGCCCTTATTTTATTTAGGCTGCTGTTCCAATTATGGTCACATGTTATACAACAATAGACACGCTCAGTATATGACTATGATAGTATGGTTGACTTGTAAGAATAAGAATCAATCTTCGTTGTATTGGCCCGTAAGTTCACCAGACCATGAATCAGTTTTTCTCTTTAAAACAGGAATGTGGAATGGATGAGCTAAAAATGTGTAATATTAAACAATGTTCGACAATATCAGAAGAAAAAAAAGACCAAAATTTGCATGTTGTCCCTCGTTTATGAAGACTATGCTATATGTATATGGACAGTATAATGTGCAGAAAGAACAATAAAAGGAAAATACTAGGTAATAAGAAAGGGATGAATGTAGCAATCAATGTTTTAGTCATGAGGGTATAAAGCTAACTGTTTTTCTAGTTTTAACTTAGTAATGAATTTTCCTTTTTTAGGGTGGTGTGTAAGTCCATAAAGATATATTTGATAGTGAAAGTGTAAAACCCAGAATGAAGTCCAACATCTTGAGAATGCCTGTTCTAAATATATAGAGCTGTGGCTTTCAATCTTTCTACTATTGTGTCCTTTTAAGAGAGTTCTTCATGTTGTGATGACTACAATAAAAATATGTTTGTTGCTACTTTGTACATATAATTTTGCTACTGTTATGAATTGTTATGAAAATTTTGTGTTTTCTGATGGTCTTAGGCCAACCCTGTAATAATTCATTCAAGGGCTTTGATTCACATGTTGAGAATCAAAGGCTGGTATAGAGGTTCCTTGAGATGAACAAGTTAATAGCGCTAAAAAAATACCCATTGGTATTTTTTTATTACCAATAAACAGATCTAGTACTAGAGGTCTATATCTTGGCATGAAAATAGATGATTGTGAAAATGATGTATTAATTACAGTTTTGAAGAGTCCTCTCAAACTTTATCTTTAAACAGGTCAATTGTAAAATAAATGGTACTCTCCAGAACAAAAACCAAAAACAAAACAATAACAAAAAACCTGAATGGAGACAGGATTTGGAGTTAATATTTTCTAACACTTACAATGCATATATTGTTGTTTGGATTTTGTCACAAATAGTGACTTTAAAATGTTGTACATTATTGCACTGAATCACATATTTCTTATTTTCATTAAAATAATTGATTTAGATCGACTGGAAATGTGCTCCTATGTTCTGTAACTTGAAATCATAACACAATTAACAAAATAAAGTGGTATTTTGTATATATAAAATACTTAGGATGTGTTTATTCTTGTAAAGACAAGACATTTCACCATAATAAAACATCTAAATGCAAATGAAATAAATATAACTGTGAGTAAGATTCCTGTCTCTTTAAGCTATCGCAAGAGAATCAGTAGTTTGTAATTCTATATCAAAAAGAAAATAAATTATCTGTTTAAAAAAAAGAAGTCATGAATTTGGTAGAAGGATGTTAAGTTATTTTTTTTGAAGGAGCTGTAAGGTGGAAGAAAACAGCTATTGATGTGATATAAATTAATTGTGTCTATATATGAAATTACCAAAGAAAAATGTAAAAATTAAAAAGAAAATGAATAAGAACATTATTACTATTCCTTTAAAAGTACACTTTTTTATATTTTCGATTAAAGTGTAGTTACATGATTTCCCCTCTTCCTATATTCCATCCAAATCCTTTCTCTTGCTTTCTTTCAATAGCATACCACCTCATTTTTTATATCAGTACACACAAAAACTGCAATCTCACATTGACATATGTACACATGACATTGGCCTGAGGGAGTTTGCATGTGAGCGCGCGCGCACACACACACACACACACACACACACACACACGCACACGCACACACACGTGCGCGCGCACAACACACATAGGAATACATATATAAATACAACCTACTGGTTTCATTGAGTTTTTTTGTAAGTGAATGTTGACCATCTAGAATTTGTTGACAAGTCAGAGTACTTATCCCTGGGAAAGACTACATTTTTCTGTCTAATCAACCAATAATTTCCTGTAGCTTTTTGTCTAGGATTCTGATCCATTAAAGTTTCTGTTTCTTCTGTTATTATAACAATTGGTTTGCTCATTGTTCAGAGATGTCTTGTTTATGCAGCTATACCATTGAGATTTCATAGGCATGGCTCTGAAATATAGAATATACAATCTTGAATCAAACTTCCTGGATCCCTGGTTCTTACAATCTTTCATGCCAAGGACCAGCCTCAGTTTGGTTGGGGGTCCTGAGGAAGGGGAGTTTAAGGGCAGTGAAAGAAATGACTCAAAGGCAATTATGGGAATAAGCTGACAGCCTTGTGTCCTGGGTACAAGCTGAAATCGGTGTGCCCTGCTAGATATGGCTCCCTAGCCAGCTCTCTGTAGATAGCTCTTGACTTTGTAGTCTGTTCAAGATAGCTTTCTGCTTGAGAAAACTCTCTGCTCTCTAGATAAAGTTCTAAAAGCTCTCTGGATAGCTCATGGGTTTTTTGACCAAAATTAGAAACGCTGCAGGAAAAAAATTCTTGAATTTTCCAACAAAAGCCAGAAACCCAGTTAGAAAAATTCTAGAAGAGCTGTATTTGCTCTTCAATCACTTTTCTCTGGGTAGCTCTCAGGCAGACCAAAGCCCAGTCTTTTTTTACATATCAATTCAGTCATTTCCTTCAGGTTCCCATTTGATTATCCTATCAATCACCATTTTATGACCTTAGCCCCTTCCTAGAAAAGACAGCAATTTTTTTTAACATTTTAAATGAATTCAGAGATCTGCTTGAATTTGAAAGCAGAGAGTATTATTGTCCCTGATTTGCTGAAGAAAGACACCCAGACTCAAACAGTAAGTAAACACAAAGAGTGTTTTATTCTGCAGAAGTCCGGTAGTTGTGGTCTCCATTATGGGAATTGAGAGACACCCAAGTGATCTTGCAGGCCTGATTTAAAGCACATTAGGGAATTCCAGGGCAGTAAACCTCTATGTTAATTTGTTGGGTCCTATGGACATTTCATTACCAGGGTATGGGGGCTGGAAACTTGCTGAGGAGATGTGGAAACTGTTGCTGAGGAAGAGGCTGAGGAAGTCTGGAAACTCCTGGTGACCTATTGTCCTTGCCTCATGCCAGGTAGTTGTACAGCTTCAGAGGCCTGGGATTGACTGGAATTGCACAGTTCTTCTAAGATTTAGGCCTAATCTCGTTAACTGCCAATTTGAAGCCTGTCAAGGAATCAGCCTAGCCTTTTCAAGACGTTACCTGGGTGGAATCTTGCTCAGAGATTGCCATTCCTACCACACCTGGTCCTAAATTCCTCTGTCCCAGGCTGACCTTGAACTCAGGAATCTGTCTGCTTTCGTAAGTATAAAACTGAACAGCTGCGTGGGATTTTGCCTTGTGATCACCACTCTCCAAATCTCTTTATCTCCTTCCTTAATATATTTCTGATAATGTAGTTTATAGTGCTGCTGCTTCTGCTATTAATTAATTAATAATTAATGTCCAGGAAGGTCCTCACCTCCTCACACAATTCATATTGCTTTCTTATATTTTGCATAGTTGAGAAATTAAACATTTTTTAACTCTTTATTTTCAGAATTTTCTCTTGTGGCTTTAAGGGCTATCCTGAAGGTCCTTAGACACACCCTTGCCTCCCAGTCTCTCTCTCTCTCTCTGATTATCATTGAGTCATTAACACTGGCAGCGAGGACATTCCCCCAAAGGAGAAATATAAAGTAAAATATATAAACAAGCCTTATGCCTAGCAATCATCAATACTCATGGAGACACATGTAAGTATCTCTACATATCCCCAAATTATGTGTAGCAAATTTTTACTACACAAAAATCTTACAAAATAATTTTTCTGAAAATCTACATATCAAAAAATCCCAGTTGAACAGTATGTGAACAATGCAATCAAGCAAACAGGAAACAGATTTCCTGAGTTTAATCTCAGTATTTCAGATTAACTCATGTCAGCAGTTTCTTCCTCCATAATCTTGGGGATAATAATGGATGCTGTACATCGTATTTTTAAGATCAATTAGGCATTTCGTCTAGAGGTCTTAGAACTGACACACAATGCTCACTCTGCAGAAGTAACTCTTATGATGACTTTTACATTCTCTCCATGGCAATTTGAGTATTCCTGAATGTCAGTGTTATGATTTGAGGGTCTTAAGATCAGGCTCATGAATACGTTACGTTTGTGAAGATTTTAGCATTTTTCAGGCAAGTGAATGCCTGTGGTTCTTGTAACTTTTCTGACATTCAAAGGAGATATGACATTTTCATTTTCTTTAATTTAAAAAATTAAATATTTTAGTCATAATTTTGCTTAAGATGTTCATCTCCATTAGGATTGTAAGATTCCACTGGTAAAGCCATCACATAGAATGATGAAAAATAGTACATATTTTTCATTTCGATAATAGTTATTGACATTGCCTATTGCAATGCTTTCTTTTACTTAGATACAATGCAGAAATACTGTTGAATTACCATGTCTTGTAGTTTGTCCTTTTCCCTCAGAATGACAAATATAGAGCTTGTTCAATATTCTGATACTACCAGAGACTTTTATGGAGAATGACCCATAAGAAGTGATGTTATAACCTTTCTCCTAATAAATTACCAACTGCTATTCAGCAGTGGGATAATTGGTGTTGCAATTCCATAAAGACACAGTTCTTTCATTAGTCTATTTACCTTGAATAGGAATTTAACTCCATGTGAAATAAATAACAGTCACTCTTTAAACGTATCAATCCATTATTTCTAATTCTTTTTTCTACAATGATATCAGGATTAAACCCAGTTCAATTGGCTTAAAAGAACAAACTATAAATAGTAAAAAGAAAAAAAAAACATTTTCCTGCTGAAAAACATTAGAGTCCCACTCTTTCATGTTCAGAATGGGTTAAAATATATATACAAAAGATCAGCCATATAAAAATCTGTTCTCATACCATACTGGGAAAACATGCTGCTTTTGTATTATAGTGCTAAGATCTAAACCCCAGGCCTGTTGCCTGATTGGGAGTTGTACTACTACTGAGCTAAAGCTCCAGGCTCTTGTTTTATTGATATCCTTGTATTTTAAAGTTACTTTCCCTTGAGCTGTGTTTTTTATAAATGCTTTCTACAGGGAATTAGTAGTTATTCTCTGTCTGAAGAACATGTTTTGATGACTACAGTGCAGTCTAATCTTATAAGCCACTTACTGACATCTTAGGAGAAGAAATGTTACACAGAACGGACTCTTTTTAATGCTCCTCATACTTTGCTTTTTTTTTTTTTTTTTGAGACAAGACAACTGTATGCTATCCAAATCATCCTCATATGCTTACATTTAAATGTCCTTGCTGTCACAGCTTCCTTGAGTGCTATTACTAAAGGTGCATACCTCTACACTGGTTAAAAAGTTAAAAACTTGGTTTCATTGAGATTTTTTAAAATTTATCACATTATTCTGTAATAGTATATAATTCCTGATGGAAAGCAAACCAACATAAGTCTACAGACAGTTAGGCAGCATATTGTCTTATCAACTATTATCTTGTTAATAAATAAAGCTATTTCTAACTATAAGTTTTATGTAAGGGTATTATTATTGCAAAAGAAAGGATTGAATAAAATAATGCTAAAACAGATATAAATAAGCACAATTTCTGACTAATCCACATGGTTTTAAAGATTTCTTTTAATTATATTTGGTCATATGTATGGATGTGCATGTCTGTGCATGCAGGTGCCCACAGAGGCCATACAGGAATATCCCCTGGCGCTAGAATCACAGGTAATTATCAACCCTCAGAGTTGTGTGCGGATTACCAAACCCATGTTTTCAGGGGTAATACCATGTCCTCTTAACCACCTGGTCATCTTTTAAGGCCTGAATATGATTTGATACATAATGATACTTCAGTCCTTCGAGACTAGGGAATAAACTTAACTAGCCCGCTGTGAATTTTGGAAATATTAACCAACTTCGGGATTGAACACAGTCTACAGGATTAGCGTTTAAAAATGGAGAAGCAAGGGGTTGGGGATTTGGCTCAGTGGTAGAGCGCTTGACTAGGAAGCGCAAGGTCCTGGGTTCGGTCCCCAGCCCCGGAAAAAAAAAAAAATGGAGAAGCATATGTTTTGCTGTTTAATGCTGGAAACACTAACTTTTTTGATATCTTTCTGAACATCACAAAACCATCTTGGTTAAAATGTAAGAATACTACATTTAAACTATGCTCTTCACAAGCTTCAATCTGATTAAACGCCTTTTCATATTTTTTCGCCAAAATTTTCTAACAGCAATAATTGTGTGAATGCTTTATATGTCCACTTCCTACCAGTTGGGTAATTATTTGTAAATTAACTGATATTACCTTTTAATTTTTGGAGCATTAATTGTCTTATAAAAAAATAGAAAACTGCTTAATAATTTTTGGAAATTTAAGCTTTTTCAAACTCTTAGAGGTTTTGTGTCAGCGCTTGGTTGCTTCAGAATAATTACACATAAACTTTAAAATATGATCCAGTGCTTATCAGGGACCAGACATAGCTCTTATTGTTGTTTTGAAGATAAAAAATAAATAATTTCAGATTAGATAAATATTACTAAGTTACATTGTACCAAAAAAATAATCCAACCAAGCAAACAAAAAGTAGCTAGAAACAATTCTTTCATGCTGGCTATACATTAATAAACTAGCCAACATTTACGAGTGGCAACTTATAGCCATGCTAGAGAATACTATGAATGTTTCTTTTCTTTTCTTCCATTTCTTTTTTATTTTTAAATATTTTTATTTATTTAATCATATGTATTTCTTATTTTTTCGTATTATTTATTTCTCTTTCATAAATACCATCCCAAATGCACTTTCCTCTCCTTCCATTTCTCCCAGCCCCCATACCCTCTACCCTTCTCCCAGATCTACTGCTCCTCCATTTCCCTGTCAGAGCAGGCCTGTCAGAGATATCAACTGAATATTCTATAATAAGATACAAAGAAACTAAGTATAAAACCCTTATATCAAGGTGGGATAAGGCAACTCAGAAGGAGGAAAAGGGTCCCAAGAGTGGCCAAAAGAGTCAGAGACACTTCTCCACTCCCACTGTTAAGGGTCCAACACAAAAACACTAAGGTACACAACCATAACATATATGCAGAGTACCTACTGCTGACCCATGCAGGCTCCATGAGTGCTGCTTCCAGGCAGGCTCCCTATGAGCCCTGCTTCGTTAACTCTGTGGGCCAAATTCTGCTGGTGTCCTTTACCCTTATGCCTCCTCCAATCCTTCCTCCTGTTTCGTGGGGTTTCTAGAGTCTGTGTGATGTTTGGATGTGGGTCTGTGCATCTGCTCCCATCTGGTGTGAGAGAAAGCCTCTCTAATGACAACTGCAAAGTATTATTCAATTAATTTCTTGCACATTTTACACACAGCTTAACTCTTCTACATTCATTAGGTTAGTTTTTGAGGATCTTAAATAAGTATGATGTTTATATATCTTAGGAAATACATATAAGGACTTAATGTGAAATACATAATTTAATAAGTAATCATGTATTCCAAGGCATTTACTCTGATGCATTGAAGAAATATAAACTATGTATGTCCCATATTCCTGGGACTAACCATGAAAGAAAATTGTTATTGTTAATCCAGACAAAATGTGAAATGGACTCCGGATGCTTCAAGAGGAAAGTGTGAACTTAAAGACTTAAAGGACGATTTCCCTACTCAGAATTTAAAAGGAGAATTGATCTTAGATAAGTTATTTTTAAATGTGTATGAGAAAACTGGAATGAAATGTAATGATCATAGATTTTGCACTTTTACAGATATTCATAACATGGAAGCTATTTCGTTTTTACTATACAAATGCAGAGATTTAAAAAGGAAACATGTATGTCCTGTGCACCCAATAACATACCTAGCATGGTTTAGAGTCTGATGAAAGTTTGATTGAATAATGAATCAGTAATTATAACGTAAGTGGGTTCATTAGTCTGTACATAGAAAATATTATCCCATAGCTATTTTCATTCCTCTTAGCTTTATCACATTAATATAGAGTTTTCCATTTATGTTTACTTCTACAAAATACTTCAGAAAGAGCACTTCCATTGTGCAATCCAGAAAAATGTTTTCAAATTTATGCAGAGTTGTTAGGGTAAGAGAATTTGTGATTAGCAATCATTAAGTGCCTTTTCCCAATCTTATCAGTGAGCCTTTCACCACAGAAATCAGATAGGATGATGCTTCAGGAATGAACATGGTATGCAGAAAAGCATAAAGAAGCACTGGCTTACTGTGGAAATATCAACAAAGAGGGCTATCAGAGCCTCTTGTACATGCAGTTATGAACAGACAAATTGAGCACTATAGAAATTATGCCCCGTGCCTATATATGTTATATATTGTGACCAGCTTAGAGAAAGGTTGCCTATGAGACTAGAGAGAAAAGGCCAATACTTTTCAAAAGCATTTTAGTCACTGAAGGAAGAAATGTTTTGAATTGGTTTAAACAAAGTTTAATCAGTTAGAATAAGAAATATATATTTTATTTATTGCCACATTGGAATCACATTTGAGCAAAACAATAAGTGTACCAGACATCTATGTGGATGTCCTTCCAATACTCGTGTACTAAGGCACTGGCTCGGCAGTCTGTCTTCTCTCCAGCACTGCTAGACTCAACATGTAGCTGTTGGTCTGCATATTTCACATTACCTCATTCTATCCTTAAAACTGTTTTCATCATGTAATCCAAACCACACTAAACATATGCTCTCTTACATTCTTATATTCTTGCTCGGTTTTGTGCTTTTCACTTGTCACTTTGATCACAGTTATCACAACATCTCTTAACCTCAGCTCTTTGATAGGCTCAACTAGAATTTTAGTCAGTGTCACTACGTCAACTTAAAGAGGCCCTTTGTTACTGACTTACACCCCATTCAAAATATTGAACTCAGGAATGTTTTGTTCAAGTCAAAAAGCTCGTTGGTTCTACAGTTCATATTCCAGCCAGAGAAAAGTGACATTGAATTGTCTTCCCAGCTTCCATGTGTTGAGGTGGGAAATAAAGACATGAGACAAGCTACAGGAATCAACAAGGCTTTATTCACTGACCATGACAATCTAGTTCTCTGTTTGCCTCCACAGTCTGGTGGTGGGCATGGGTCAGAATGGTTTTGCCTTGAAAGGCTTTAGATAAATGTTCTTGTCTGTGGCTGGTGACCAGAATAGAAATGGAGAGATGCTGAGTCAAAGTAGCAATAATTATTACAGGCAAGGTCACAATTGAACTGCAGACATTTTGGCAGGAGTTACAGAGATGTCTACCACCGAGGCAGACTTAGGAGACTTAAGTCCTCACTTCAACTCCCTCTAGAAAAAACGGTAGAGCCCTGATGATTCATCATGTCAGCCATGGGGACAGGTTCTCCACTAGAGGCTTGCTGGGTAAGGACTTGTAATAGCTAGTGGTGAATGAAGCATGGCAAATATCAGGATTGCAGTTGTGTTGCCCTACCATTGAGCTAAACTTTTTACTCAAACATCTAATTTAAATACCTAATATTTTTTGGAAAATAGTTTTCAAAAAGTGTTTGAAACCATCCACTCCTGAGCTCCTACATATTTTGTGGATTTAAGGAGATAACAATGCTGTAAACTGCTCTGCAGTTGTGACGCACACTCTATCATTGATTTGTTACAATACTAATGATTAGCTCTATAATCTGGAGTGGGTTCAAAATGTGAAGAGTGAAAACCCCGTGTAAAACTTAGTTTTTATTTGTCTTTTATAATTCCAAACTCGTAAGTTCCTTAGATCTAAAAACTGTAAATTCCCCATCTACGTACAGTATGGATTTTGTAACCATCTACTTTAGCTTTTCTCTTTAACTTTGAGGAAGTTCAAACTTAAATCCCAAAGTTTATTCTAATAAAAACACCCTGTGGTTCATATAAGTACTTTTAAATCCTATGAAAGTACTTTTCAAGTTATTAATTTTCCCTGGTAAAAGCTTATTATTTATTAATCGTGCTTTCTATTTTATTATGTGCATCTTTGGAACTTCAAATATTGTATAGAAAAAGGTGAGATAAGCATCTTTTTAAAAAATTAAAATAAAAAGTTTTAGCTCATTCAGAAAAACTTTTAATAGCATAGCATTACTTTATCTAAAATGCAAGCAATTAATTCAATGTAACCTAAAGCTTTGGTTGATATATAGGGGTTGTGTAAAAAAATATATTGAATCTTTAATTGTTTTACAAAAAAAAGATCATGTGCAATTTACTTTTATTATTTAAAAAGTATAAAAAGATAATTATTGTGTTTTTTACAAATAAATGAACTGAGTATTTAAAACCAATGGGACATTTAAAAATGTCATTATTTTAATTAGGTTTTTATGTGTCTATGAAAAAACCCATTCATTTTTAATAGTACACAAAACAAGACTTGCCTACATTAAGTACCCAGAATTACCCTGCAGATAGACTTTTGATAGCCAATTCTCATTGACCTTGAGTATGTGAATATGAAATTGGTATTCGGTGTTTCTTTTGTGGGAAAGGGAAGAGAGCAACCCTCATTTTGCCACTTTAAGGTCTAATGCTTTGTAAATCATGTATGTAGCATCATAATAAATTTACCAACATTAGAGTATTTATTGTTTGTAATTGATATTCTGTGATCCTTAGTCATTTTTCTTATGAAACTACTTAAGATACATCTTTCTGTGCTCACTTGACATTTACTACAAATTTTATTTTTTCTTTTATTGAGAGTGATTGTTTTCTCATGTAATATAGTAATATAACTTACACCCCTGCCCCTGACTCCTCTGAGATTCTCATGTCCACTGCTATTCGGACCTATTCCCTGTCTGTTTCTCATTAGAAAAGAACACAGCCTTCTAACGGATAATAATGAAACAAAACCAAATAAAATATAAAAAGATAAAATAAAGACTATCATGTAGACAAGATAAATGAACAGAAGGAAAATCCCTCAAGAGAGGCCACAAGAGTCAGAAACTGACTCATTTACATACTCACTGATCCCATAGAATCACTGAATTGGAAACCATATACAGATACATATACAGAGGATGGAGTACAGACCAATGTTGGCCCTGTGTATGCTGCCCCAGTCTCTGTAAGTTCAGATGTACTTTGTTTTTTTCATGTTCTACATCCCCCTGGCTCTTATACTCTTTCTGCCTCCTGTTCTCCAGGGTTTTGTGAAACATAAGAGGAGGTATGTAGGAAGAGATTCCATTTAGAGTTGAATGTTCCTAGTCCTCTCTATCTTTCTCTGTCTCTGTCTCTTTCTCTGTCTGTCTCTCTCTCTTTCTCTCTCTCTCTCTGTAATGTCTAACTGCAGTTGCATTTGTTCCCATCTGCTGTAGGAGGAAGCTTCCCTGTTGATACCAGAATGTCACTATGTCACTGGGAGTAATTTTATCTTATGTTATCTTATCCCATCCTGTCCTGTCTTGTCTGTCTGTCTGTTGATCTCGATCTATCTATCTATCTATCTATCTATCTATCTATCTATCTATCTATCTATCTATATCTATCATGTATCTATTATATATCATCTACTTTCCTACCTCTCAGACCGACAGTATTTGGTTTTTCACTAGGTCCTCAGTCAGTCTAGCTTCTGGGTCTTGGTCTCTTGTCAGGTATGTATTCTATCTTATGAAGTGGGCCTAAAAGATGTCAGATATTGGTTTATTACTATCACAAGCTTTGTGCTACTATTGCCCTAGGATGTATTGTCTACCTTTATAGATCAAAAGCTTTGTGGCTGACTTGGTGTTTCTATTTCTCTCTTGGTACCAAACAAACACAGGAGAAGGCAGTGGTGAAGGCTCTGTATAGGTGCAAGCTGGCTTCTTCATGTTCAATGTTTTGAGTTAGTGTTGTCTTCGACAATGGGGCCTTGGCATCAATTTGTGAATTGAAATCTACTGTCTTAGCAACAGCCTAGGTTATTTGGGAATTCCCACAAGAAAGTGAACAACTCAATTAGATGTTATCTACTCCCAGTACTGGAAGCTTCATTTTGTGACAAGAGAAAACCTATTGGGCCTTTGTCTCCTCCATTATATGTCAATTTTATTTAGGTGGCTGTATGTATGTATGTGTCTCTCTCTCCATATATATGTTTGTGTGTGTGTGTGTATATACCTATATTCATGTATATATATATATTTACATATATTCATGTATGTATATGTACATGTCACTATTCATGTATTTATACATACAGGTTACTATTAATAATAAAAAACACAACAAAAATGAAACATTATTTCTTGTTTACTTCAAACATACTAAATATCTAATCGTTCTGACCAAGCTATTTCTGTAATTGCTGATGAAATACTACTTTTTGGTGACATTTATTTGAAATTCTAGGTGACATACTTTTATAAGAAAATAAAATGTAAGAAATATAAAGCAAAAGGTCACTATATAGATGATGTATGCTTATATGCATAATTTTATATACAGGTAAAAATTTTAGATGAATCAATAGAAAAGGGAATAACTGAAATGTAATACACAATGTATCAAGAGTCAGATTTCTTAGCACAAACCTCGAACATGTAGAAAAGATGAAACTTAAAAGAATATTTAAAATCTCATAATTACTAAATCAAGATATAAACTAAATCAAGATATAAAATCCCTATAAAAATAAAATTCATGATTGTCTTAGTAAGGGTTTCTATTCCTGCACAAACATCAGGACCAAGAAGCAAGTTTGAGAGGAAAGGGTCTATTCAGCTTACATTACCACATCGCTGTTCATCACCAAAGAAAGTCAGGACAGGAACTCACACAGGGCAGGAACTTGGAGGCAGGAACTGATGCAGAAGCCATGGAAGAATGTTGCTTACAGGCTTGTTTCACCTTGCTTGTGAAGCTTGATTTCTTACAGAACTCAGGACTACCAGCCCAGGAATGGTACAACCCACAATGGGCTGTGCCCCCCCACTCTTTGATCACTAATTGAGAAAATATCTTACAGATGGGTCTCATAAAAGCAATTCCTCAAGGGAGGCTCCTTTCTCTGTGATAACTGTAGCTTGTGTCAAGTTGACACACAAAACCAGCCAGTACAATGAATCTTGATAAAACTCATGAAACATTGTTATAGGCATTTAAGAAAACTGAAATAATTATAAAATTAGTAAGAAAGACTAAATTTACATAGATTTTATATTAATCAAAATCAGTATATTGAATAAAAAATTTTAAGCATAAACCCAATTTGCTTCATAATATTTAAGATTATTTTAGCATTAATTCTGTATAGTTAAATTTAAGCATGTCAGCAATTAATGATGAACATGTAAAAATATTCTTCCTCTTTTCTAAAGATTATAATCACATGCCATAAGCAGTGTACAGTAACATTAAGTTTTATTTATTTATTTTTACACTCCAGATTTTATTCTTCTCCAGATCCATCCCCTGAGAACCACACATCCCATATCTCCTCCCTGCCTGCCACACTCCCCACACCCTTCAGTCTCCACAAAGTTGTCCTCACCTCATCTGCCCTACCAGACCTCTAAACTTGCAGGGGTCTCCAGTCTCTTCATGTTCTACATCCCTCTGGCTCTTATACTCTTTCTGCCTCTTGTTCTCCAGGGTTTTGTGAAACATAAGAGGAGGTATGTAGGAAGAGATTCCATTTAGAGTTGAATGTTCCTAGTCCTCTCTATCTTTCTCTGTTTCTGTCTCTGTCTCTGTCTCTGTCTCTGTCTCTGTCTTTCTCTCTCTGTTTCTCTCTCTCTTTCTCTCTCTCTGTGTAATGTCTAACTGTAGTTCTATTTGTTCCCATCTGCTGTAGGAGGAAGCTTCTCTGTTGATACCAGAATGTCATTGGGAGTAATTTTATCTTATGTTATCTTATCCAATGTTGCGTGCTTCTTCTCTGATTGAACCCAGACCTTGGAGTCCTCTGCTGTCTATGTGTTGAAGGTCTTGTCTCAGCTGGTGTGTGATGCCTGTTTGGTGATCCAGTGTCTAAGAGATCTTGGGGGTCCAGGTTAATTGGTCCTCCTACAGGGTTTCTCTCCTCCTTAGTTTCCTCTAGCTTTTCCTTAATTCAACAAGAGGGGTCAACAGCTTCTGTACATTGGTTGGGTGCACATATCTGCATATGACTCTTTCAGCTGCTTGTTGGGTCTTTTAGAGAGTTGTCATGGTAGGTCCCTTTTTGTGAATGCACCATAGCTTCAGTAATGGTGTCAGGTTTTGGGACCTTCCCTTGAGCTGGAACCCACTTTGGGCCTGTTACTGGACCTTCTTTTCCTCAGGCTCTTCTCCATTCCCATCCCTGCATTTCTTTCAGACAGGAAGAGTTATGTGTCAGAGTTTTGACTGTAGGATAGCAACCTCATCCCTTGCTTGATTCCCTGTCTTTCTGCTGGAGTCATTAATTCTTAAAATTAAAAAAAAGCAAAAGAAAATAGTGTTAAAATTAAGGATAGTTTTACTTCCAATGATCACTTCGTTAGTAGCCAAGGAATTATAAATGAAAATGTATACTCTTTAGATTGTCATGTAATCATTAAGCTACATAAAATATTATAACAGTACACAAGTGATCAGTCGATGCAAATACCCTACAACAGAAGAATAAAAGCATAAAATAAAGTGTTTCTATCATCACCTAAGCTAATGAACTATAGTGTTCCTTACAAATCAATGAATCTTAGAAGCACAAAAAGGAAAATGTGTCCATCACCAAATCACCCATGTAAGGCTTTCTTTGTTATATACTTACAGAAAGTAAATGTATGTCAGTTCACCGACATTCACTTTTTGTGAAATAGCTATGGCTTCAAATAAAAGTTTGAAAGTGAGATACTAGAATACAGACTATTGAAATAATTTGGGAGGAGTCACGTCATCGGATGGGAGTAGGCAAACTACTAGTTGTTATTGTCAAGGGTTTGGTCACTTGATAGAGTGAAGGTTTCATGGGACATTTTGCTTTCTTATGAATGATGATGGAAAGAAAGAAAACAGGGAGAAGGGAGTGAGGGTCAGAAATAGACAAAAAAGGAAAGCAAGAAGAAAAAATGAAGAATGGAAGAAAAAAATGGAAGGAAGGAAGGAAGGATTAAAGGATAGGCAAATTATTGAAATATTCCATCTGCTCTTGGGCATATACCCAAAAGATGCCCCAACATATAAAAAAGACACGTGCTCCACTATGTTCATCGCAGCCTTATTTATAATAGCCAGAAGCTGGAAAGAACCCAGATGCACTTCAACAGAGGAATGGATACAGAAAATGTGGTACATCTACACAATGGAATATTACTCAGCTATCAAAAACAATGACTTTATGAAATTCGTAGGAAAATGGTTGGAACTGGAAAATATCATCCTGAGTGAGGTAACCCAATAACAGAAAAACACACATGGTATGCACTCATTGATAAGTGGCTATTAGCCCAAATGCTTGAATTACCCTAGATGCCTAGAACAAATGAAACTCAAGATGGATGATCAAAATGTGAATGCTTTACTCCTTCTTTAAAAGGGGAACAAGAATACCCTTTTGAGGGAATAGAGAGGCAAAGATTAAAACAGACACAGAAGGAACACCCATTCAAAGCCTGCCCCACATGTGGCCCATGCATATACAGTCATCCAATTAGACAAGATGGATGAAGCAAAGAAGTGCAGGCCGACATGAGCCGGATGTAGATCTCTCCCGAGAGACACAGCCAGAATACAGCAAACACAGAGGCGTATGCCAGCAGCAAACCACTGAATTGAGAATAAGACCCCCGTTGAAGGAATCAGAGAAAGAACTGGAAGAGCTTGAAGGGGCTCGAGACCCCATATGTACAACAATGCCAAGCAACCAGAGCTTCCAGGGACTAAGCCACTACGTAAAGACTAAACATGGACTGACCCTGGACTCTGACCTCATTGGTAGCAATAAATATCCTAGTAAGAGCACCAGTGGAAGGGGAAGCCCTAGGTCCTGCTAAGACTGAACCCCCAGTGAACTAGATTGTTGGGGGGAGGGCGGCAAGGGGGGAAGATGGGGAAGGGAACGCCCATATAGAAGGGGAGGGAGGAGGGGGGAGGGGGGAGGGGGGAGGGGGATGTTTGCCCGGAAACCGGGAAAGGGAATAACACTCGAAATGTATATAAGAAATACTCAAGTTAATAAAAAAAAAGAAATATTCCATCTGTCTTACTCTGGTTCTCTACCTGGTTTTAATAGAAATGAAGATCTCTGCAAGTTTAAGAAGATACATTCTAGTAAAAAGTTTTAGTTGAAACTCAGATTTTCAGAGAAATGGAGATCATTCTTCCCACTCAATGAATGGAATGTTTAGTGTATTTTTAGCCAATAAATCAAATACCATGCAGAATAATGAGAGGAAAGTTAATAGAAGCTTGACCATGACTTTGTTTTGTTGCATAATATTTTATTGTAGTCAATAAGACAAATTGGAAATCCACAGATTGGAAAAAACTCACTAACCCCACATCGACAGAGGGCTAAATATATAAAGAACTCAAGAAGCTAACCTCCAAAAAATACTAGAAAGAGGCTCCAACATATAACAAAGACACATGCTCTACTGTGTTCATAGCAGCTAGAATCTGGAAAGAACCCAGATGCCCTTCAACATAGGAATGGAAACAGAATATGTGGTACATCTACACAATGGAGTACTACTCAGCTATTAAAAACAATGACTTCATGAAATTTACAGGCAAATGGATCGGACTAGAAAATATCATTCTGAATGAGGTAACCCAATCACAAAAACCACACATTGTATGCACTCACTGATAAGTAGATATTAGTCCAAAAGTTGGAACTACTCAAGATACATTCCATAGATCACATGAAGATCAAGAGGAAGGATGACCAAAGTGGGGATGCTTCAGTCCTTAAAAGGGGGAACAAAAATATTCATAGGAGGGGATATGGAGACAAAGTTTGGAGCAGAGACTGAAGGAATGGCCATGCAGAGCCTGCCCCACCTGGGGATCCAGCCCATATACATACAGTCACCAAAACTAGACAATATTGATGAAGTCAAGAAGTACAGGCTGACAGGAGCCTGATATAGCTGTCTCTTGAGAGGCTAAGCCAGTGGGTGACAAATATGGAAGGTAATTCTAGCAGCAAAGCATTGAATTGAGAATGGGGTCCCCATTGGAGGAGTTAGAGAAAAAATTGAAGGAGCTGAAGGGACTTGCAACCCCATAAGAACAACAATACCAACTAACCAGAGCTCCCAGGGACTAAACCACTACCCAAAGTGTACACATGGACAGACCTATGGCTCCAGCTGCATATGTAGCAGAGGATGGCCTTGCTCAGTAGCAATGGGAGGAGAAGCCCTTGGTCCTGCCAAGGTGAACCCTCCAGTGTATGGGAATCTCAGGGTGGGGAGGCTGGAATGGGTGGGTGGTTGGGGAGGGGGAACACCATCACAGAAGAACGGAGGGGTGGGATAGGGGGTTTATGTATGGGAAATCAGGAAAGGGGAAAACATTTGAAATGCAAATAAAAAATATCCAATTAAATGCTGAAACAACAACTAAAGAAAATATCATGCTAAGTGAGGTAATCCAATCACAAAGAAACACACATGGTATGTACTCACTGATAAGTGGATATTAGCCCAAAAGCTCAGAATACCCAAGATATAATTCACAAACCACATGAAGTTCAACAAGAAGGAAGATCAAAGTGTGGATGCTTCAAATTTTCTTAGAAGGGGGAACAATAATCATCACAGGAGGAATTATGGAGACAAAGTTTGGAGTGAGACTGAAGGAAAGACCATCCAGAGAATGCCCCACCTGTGGATCCATTCCATTTACAGATACCAAACCCAGACAATATTACAGATGCCAAGAAATGCATGCTGACAGGTGCCTGATATAGCTCTCTGCTGAGAGGCTCTGCCAGAGACTGGCAAATGCACAAGTGGAGTCTCATAGCCAACCATTGAACTGAGAATAGGTTCTCCAATGGAGTAGTTTGAGAAAGGACTGAAGGAGCTGAATGAAGGGGTTTTCAACCCCATAAGAACAATATAGACCAATCAGACCCCTTCCCCCAGAGCTCCCAGGCGCTAATCCTCTATTACAAGAGTACACAGGGATGGACCTATGACTTCTTTCACATATGTACCAGAGGATGGCCTTGTTGGGCATCAATGGGAGGAGAGAGACTTGATCCTGTCAAGGCTCAATACCCCAGTGTAGGGCAGTATCAAGGCAGGGAGGTGGAAGAGAGTGGATAGGTGGGTGAGGGAGCACCGTCATAGTAGCAGGGTAGGGGGAATGGGATAGCAGGTTTATGGAAGGTAAACTGGGAAAGGGGATAACATTTAAAACTTAAATATGGAACTTGCAATAAAAGCAAAAGAAAGAGGGAAAAAAAGATACTCAAAGGTCAAAATGGTGAAGTCTATTGAATATAATCAAAGGAGTTCAAGTTGCCCAACCATCTAAAGTAGTGGTTCTTAACCTCTGGGTTGCAACCCCTTTTGGCAGGGGGTGTTAAACAACATGGGTGACCTAAGACCATCAGAAAACAGGTATTTATGTCATGATTCATAACAGCAAAATTAGCAGTTATGAAGGGACAACAAAATAGTTTTATGGTCACCATAATAGGAAGATTAAAGGGTCACAGTATCAGGAAGGTTGAGAACCACTGCTCTGACACAACCCTGTAGAGCCTCCTCCCTCAGAAGGACTATCCAAGTAGGTTGGAAGAGGTTTTGAACTGAGGTCAACTTGGCCCCATGTGAAGTCTATTCTCTGTACACAATAGTACAGAGAAACTTGTCTAAAATACTACTCAGGTGTGGCATACTACTCAATCAGGGACATTTCCTCGTGATGTTTTTTGTCTCTATGAGCTAGGAAATTTGTAAATTGATGTGAAAAAAAGTCAAAAGAAACAGGAGAAAGGAAACATTTAGGGGCTGGTGAGATGGCTCAGTGGGTAAAATACTTGTTTCATGAATGTCAGAACCTGAGTTCAAATCCCCCCAAATTTACATGAAAGGCTGGATATGGTGGCACATGCCTATAATCCCAGTGAAGTGAGATGAGAGGATCCCCAAATTGGCCTAGACGGTGTGGTTCTAAGGCAATGAGAGACCTTGTGTCAAATAAAAGCCCATTGAAGACAAAAAAAGGCGGGGGGAGTACTTTGAGCTAAACAGAGAATTCACAACAGAGGAATCTCAAATGGCCAAGAAGTTCTCAGTATGGTTCAAAATGTATTATAGAGCCAGACACAAGGAGATGTGTCTGTAATTTCTGCTACTGAGAAGTCTGAGGAAGGGTAAACCATTGAACGTAGATAACCAGAGACAATATAATGAGGCCCACCCAAACAGTTAAAATGTATTACGGAATTTAAATATCACTTTCAAAGATGTGCGATGGTGGTAACAGCTTTAAATCCCAGCATATCAGAGGCAAAAAACACATAGATATTTGTGCATTTAAGGCCAGCTTGGACTACAGAGCAAGTTATAGGACTGTCAGGGCTACTACACAAAGACATTTTGTTTGTTTGTTTTAGAAATCACTTTAGTTTCCAGTTAAGAATAGTGGTATATTTGTTAAGAGCTAATTAAACTATTTGTGCATCTCTTGAACAACTGTAGTCTTCCACAGCAGTCAGATGTCCACATATTTTGAAAACATAAATATTATTACATTGTTTTGTAAACAGAAGTTAATTTTCAAAATGTAACTGACTCTCTGTGAAATTTGATTCAGTATGTTTATGTTTAATAGAATAAAATTTACGATAAAATTTAATTTTAGATAAAATTATAAGTGAATGATAAAATCGAAAGCATTCTTATTCTGTGAAATAGCATAATATATTTTCTCTTTTAAGTAATCTGTGACTTAAAGCAGTAATACTCAGTTAATCCATTTATATTGTACATATATTGATTTATTGCTACCTTTTCATTTGTATATCATAGAAGTGAAAAAAGTGTTTGTGGTTTGCCTCTGTGTGTGCATGTGTGTGTGTGTGTGTGTGTGTGTGTGTGTGTGTGTGTGTGTAAGACAACCACACCAATACTCCAGTATCATACTCTTTACATAGGATAATAAGGCAATGATATTCTACATATTGTTGTCAAATTTGGTTTCGTAGTTTCACATGTCTGAAGAACTGAAATGCCTCACAGGTTTTTAGAGTCTTGGACTGTCTTCTTTAGCTTGTAAACAATTTCATAAAGAAGGCATAAACTTAAGGAAACCCTACCTGCTAGATGCTGATTGCAAAACAGCTGGCAACTCCAGAGGTTGTTTCAGAGAAAACCATCAGCTCAGAAGTCCTTACATACCCTTTGTCACAAAATAGCTATTTAACAAGTGTGCAGATGACTTTAGAATATTTCATATTTTCTTCTCTTTCCAAAGATGATCAGGAAGTGAATACTATTATCTGTTGCTTCTTTAGAGGAGTGGACTTTACAAGGAAACAGTGGTATTTATTTAAAATGCCTCAACTCTCTTAGCCTTAGTGATGGCCAGGTAGTACTGGAGGAAGTAGATTTACTTTTTGCATATTTGAATGTTAGAGTGACTATGGCCTGGATTTCGATATACTGTATAGCAAGTAATGTTTCTTTTTATTTACTTACAGCTATTTCTCCCCAGAAAAGCTTTTAATTCTACAAACTAGAGAATGTATTTACAAACACAAAGAAAAATATAGATAGATGACTATTAACATTGGTTTGGGTCATGTACTGAACAGCATTTTAGAAAACATATGACCTCTAACTCCGTGCTTAGAAATGTCAAGGTAATAACTGACAGGTTTCTTTAGGTAGAGTGAAAACTCAGTACACAGAGTTAGCGAATCTCAATGGCACAACTTGTCTATCATTTACTGCTTTGTACTCATTCCTTAAAATAGAAGACATTGAAAATCAATGAGGAAGAAACAACTTTGCCTATGCATCAGCTACTTTTCATCCAATTTTTTCTTTTTTCTTTTCTTTTGGCACTGTGGTCAAAGGCCTGATAAAAGCAACTTAGTGAATGAAAGATGTTTCATGGCATATACTTCAGAATGTTCCATTCATGGTCACTTTACTTAGTTTCTGGGTCACAGCCTATTGCCTGTTCTCTTTGTATCAATAAGGACACATGGGAAAAATAGGAAACAAGAGTACAAGGGTCTTGCTCACTGTTAAAGGCTTATACACAGTGACCTTTGGCTACTAGTCAGGCTCCAAAAATAAAGTTCTTTCATTTTTTTTCATTCAAACTGCCTTCTCTCAAAATAGTGCCACCATATTTGGGGCAAGTGTTGAACACATGACACTCTTAAGGATGTGTCTTATTCAAATCATAACAGTTTGCTTTGAGTTTCTCGACAGTGACAGCTACCTGGATATAAAAATGCAGATACCAGGTACCAAAATTAAATCAGTGTCAGATAAATCATGTAAATTTTCTCATAAGCCCTAAAGAAATAGAAGCAGTCATTAAAAGTTTCCCAACCAAACAAAGCCCAAGACCAAATTGCTTTAATGCAGAACTCTAGCAGACCTTCAAAGAAGATCTAATACCAATACTCCTTCAACTATTCCACAAAATAGAAACAGAAGGTACACTACCCAATTCATTCTATGAAACCATAGTTACAGTGATATCAAAACCACACAAAAACCCAACAAATAAGAGAACTTCAGACCAATTTCACTTATGAATATAGATGAATAAAAATTCTCAATAAAATTCTTGCAAACCTAATCCAATAACACATCAAGATCCATCATAATCAACTAAGCTTCATTCCAGGGATGAAGGGATGGGTCAATATACAGAAATCTATTAGTGTAGTTCACTAGGTAAACAAACTCACAGGAAGGAAAAAACACATGATGATTTCAGTAGATGCTAAGAAAGCATTTGACAAAATTCAACACCCCTTCATGATAAAAGTCTTGGAAAAATCAGGAATTCAAGGCCCATACCTAAACATAGTAAAAGCAATATACAGCAAACCAGTAGCCAACATCTGAATGGAGAGAAACTTGAACCAATACACTAAAATCAGGGTCTAGAAAAGGCTGCCATCTCTTTTTCTACTTATTCAATATAGTACTCAAGGTCCTAGCCAGAGCAATTAGACAACAAAAGGAGATCAAAGGAATACAAATTGGAAAGGAGAAAGTCAAAATATTATTGTTTGCAGGTGATATGATAGTGTACTTAACTGACCATAAAAATTCCATGAGAGAACTCCTAAACCTGATAAACAAATTCAGCAAAGTAGCTGGGTATAAAATTAACTCAAACAAGTCAATTTATCCTCTACCCCATGGATAAACAGGGTGAGAAAGAAATGAGGGGAACAACACCCTTCACCATAGTGATACACAATATGAAGTATCTTGGTGTGACTCTAACCAAGGAAGTGAAAGATTTGTATGACAACATCTTTAAGTCTATGAAGGAAGAAATCAAAGAAGACCTCAGAAGATGGAAAGATTTTCCAAGCATATGCATTTGCAGGATAAATACAGTAAAGATGGCCATTTTGCTGAACACAATCTACAGATTCAATGTAATCCCCATCAAAATTCTAACTAAATTTTTCATAGAATTAGGAAGAGCAATTTGAAAATTCATTTGGAATAACAAATCATCCAGGATAGCAAAAGCGAATATCAACAATAAAAGAACTTCTGGGGGGGGTTGGGGATTTAGCTCAGTGGTAGAGCACTTACCTAGCAAGCGCAAGGCCCTGGGTTCGGTCCCCAGCTCCGAAAAAAAGGAAAAAAAAAAGAAAAAAGAAAAAAAAGAACTTCTGGGGGAAATCATAATCCCTGACATCAAGCAATATTACAGAACAGTAGTGATAAAAACCTGAATGGTATTGTTACAGAGACAGGCAGGTAGATCAATGGAATAGAATTGAAGACCCAGAAATGAACCCACTTGATCTTTGACAAAGAAGAGAAAACCATCCAGTAGAAAAAAAGACAGCATTTTTAATAAATGGTGCTGGTTCAATTGGAGGTCAACATGTAGAAGAATTCAAATCAATCCATTCTTATCTCCTTGTTCAAAGTTCAAGTTCAAGCGGATCAAGGACCTCCACATAAAACCAGATAGACTGAAACTAATGGAAAAGAAAATGGACAGGAGCCTTGAGCACATAAACATCAGGGAAAATTTACTGAACAGAACTCTAATGACTTATGCTCTAAGATTAAGAATCAACAAATTGCACCTCATGAAATTGCAAAGCTTATGTCAAGGATGTGGAGAAAGAGGAACTCTCCCCCATTGTTGGTGGGATTGACAGCTGGTACATCCACTCTGGAAATCTGTCTGGCAGTTCCTCAGAAAATTGGTCATAGTACTACCTGAGGACTCAGCTATACCACTTGTGGGCATATAACCAAAAGATGATCCAACATATAACAAGAACACATGCTCTACTATGTTCATAGCAGCCTTATTTATAATAGTCAACACCTGGAAAGAACCCAGATGTCCCTCAATGGAGAAATGGATACAGAAAATGTAGTACATTTACTGATGAAATTCTTAGGCAAATGGATGGAACTAGAAAATATCATCCTGAGTCATGTAACCAAATCACAATCAAACATACATGTATGCACTCACTAATAAGTGGATATGAGCCCAAAAGTTCAGACTACACAATAAACAATTCACAGGCCACCTGAAGCTCAGGAAGAATGAGACCAAATAATGGATACTCCAGTCCTTCTTAGAACAAAATACTTAAGGGAGAAAATATGGAGACAGAATGTTGAGCAGAGACTGAATGGAAGGCTATCCAGAGACTGCCACCTGGGGATGTATCCCATATATGGACACCAAACCCTGACACAACTGTGGATGCCAAGAAATGCTTTCTGACACAAGCCTAATATAGCTGTCAGAGGCTGTGCCAGAGCCTGACAAATACAGAAGTGTATGCTCACAGCCAACAAATGAACTGAGAATGGACTCCCCAGTGGAAAAGTTAGAGAAAGGACTGATGGAGCTAAAGGGGTTTGCAACCCCATAAGAAGAACAACATTATCTACCAACCAGACCTCCCCAGAGCTCCAATGGACTCAATCACCAATCAATAAGTACACATGGAGACACCAATGGCTCCAGCCTCATATGTAGCAGAGGATGGGCTTGTTGGATATTAGTAGGGAAGAGGCCCTTGGTCCTGGGGAGGCTGGATGTTCCATTGTACAGAAATGCTGGGGCAGGGAGGCAGGAGTGGGTATATGGGGGAGCACCCTCCTAGATGTGCAGGAAGGGAGGATGCGATAGGAGGTTTCCATTGAGGAAACTGGGAAAGGGGATAATGTTTGAAATGTAAATAAATAAAATATCCAAGAAAAAAGAAAAAAGTAACAATGTGGATATTGATTGAATAAATATGGGTGGTTTGCCTGGCATGAGCAGAATGTTCATTTTACTAGTGTAATCCACCCATATGACAGTGTTTACTTCCTCCTTTTAAAAATTAAATTGTTGTTTCAACTGAGACTGGTCTATTCAGCAGAAGAAAGATGCTTTGTGTTGAGAGGGATACACATTAATGCCACAAAATAACTCTTCAACCCAGGTATATGTGACTTGAATATACAGGCAGAATCAGTCAAGTTGCCAAAGAGCCTGGAATATGTAGATTTGCTCTTTTCAAGAAGATTATAAAAGGTCACTTGAAAGGTGTACCTATTGTAGATTCTGTGCCATGTGAGTCACATGACCTGCTCCCCAAGAGGCAGAAGCTCAGACAGGACTGCAAAGGATGCCTTCAGCCTGATTGCTATTATTACGTTTCTTTGACAACATTTTAATGGAGAAACTAGCGCTGTTCACTTTCAGTGTACCTTATATGCTTGAAAAAAATTGTCAAAGTCTAAACCACCACTATAGACTAGTTCTCTGTTTTCCAGACATCTCATGAAGCATTGTAATCTCAAACTGTTTGCATAGCTATAAAAGAGGAAAGAGCATTTCAATAGACTTTAGGCCAAGCACTTTTGGGTTACCACTCCTCAATTTTAGAATCAGTAAACAATAGAACACATCATTATTTTCTAATTTTAATTTTATATTGCTTGAGAGTTTGACATGTACATATGATGTAGTTTGTTCAAAACCATCACTCATTCCTTTACCTTCAGCTCCTTTCTTATCTCCTCACCGTTTCCCAATTCAACTTTATGTGTTCTCTTTTCTGTAAAACCAATCGAGTTTACTTAGTGCTGCTTGCATGTCCATGGATGTTTGACCATATACTGGTGTTTGGGTACCCTTTCAGGGGACACTTCCTTAAAGGACTGACTCATTGACTCCTGGCAGCCATCAATTTTTGAAACTTCCAAATATAAGCATTGCTCAGCACATTTTTTTGCTATTATATAAAAATCTGTGTGACATTCTAGCAAAAGAGCAAGATTGTAAAGACCACATTTGAGCGGTCATCATATGACAGAAGAAATCTGTATGATAACAGCTGAATCACAGGCTTGATTGATCATTTTTATGAGTAATCATCAAGATGAACCCTGAAGTCTGACAAAGCATGCATTAGTGTCTTTTTATCATTTTTGCTTCTAAAGTTGTGTGTGTGTGTGTGTGTGTGTGTGTGTGTGTGTGTGTGTGTGTGTGTGTGAGAGAGAGAGAGAGAGAGAGAGAGAGAGAGAGAGAGAGAGAGAGAGAGAAGCAGAAATCCATCTTATTTGGATGGATCATCTTACTTCTTTTTATAATTGTGATGCAATATAAAGTGGAAATGCACTAACATATGAAACAAGAAATCTAATAATAGACATAAAACACACTATGATAGCTACAAAATTTTCTTTCAAGATACATAAATATTTAGTAACCATAGGAACAGAAATTTGATATTTTTAAAAATACATGTGAATGCATACTTAACATAAATTTTAAGATCATTTAGATTGAATATGAGGCACTTTTAAAAGTGGAATATTTAATATCACTGTATGATGTATATTACTTAACTATAAAAAATTAACTCTTGCATTGTCTTAGTCACTCTGGTGTTAGTTGCCGAGTATCTTCCAAATGCTGCTTTCCTTTCAGCTTAGTGGCTACTTTATGTTTTACAGAAAAGATATTTGAGTCATTTATCCAGTGATAAATTGCTCAAAATGCAGTGAAAAGAGACAAAAGATCACTGAGACTGCCTGGTCCTTTCTCTAGGCTTATCTTCCACACTTACACTGGCCACTTATCACTTGCTCCTCCAGAAAAACACTGACTGCTTCCAAAAATTTGCAAGCAGTCCTTTCTGAAGAGTACAGAGGCAAAAGCTGGGAGAAATCAGAGTAGCTGGAACACCTTGGGAAAGGAGATTGGAGATAAGTGAGGCTTCTGGCTGAAGAATGGTCTCTGGGGTTTGCAGAGCCATGGAGAGATTACTAAAATCATTTTGAGCACCTGACTTTGGGGCAGCAACTGGCAAGTTGACAAAGCTAAGGGCTTGTATGATCTAGAAACAGCTGAGTAAAATGAACACTAAAAGTGTTATGTTAACCAGAGCAGTAATGGTCAAAGACAAATGCTGGAAAAGATGATAAGAAAATAAATATAATTTTGTTTTGGCCTCTAACAGAGTAGGCAGGCTAATGGAATTTGTCTTCAAGCCTAGTCCAGGATAAATATGCTTTTACCCAAGTAAATCATATCTTGGAGGGGAGGGCAAAGTCTAGTTGGTGGGCTAGGGCTAGGGGATGAACAAGAGTTAAATCTGTGAGACTCATTATAGATCCTTGATACAAAGCTCTAGATTGCTGCTCCCCATCTGCTTTTCCCCTGGGGCCATCTAGGCACCAGTGAGCACTGGGATGGATTGGTATGGTTGAAGCTTAGCTGGGTGTGTGCTGGGTACTGTAGGATCTAGGTTGATGTGAGTACGGGAGAAATAGCCTTCCCCAGAGATAGTTATTAGTGAAACAGCCCTCTTTATTGGGAGTAAATAAGGGTTAAATAAAGTTTGGGGAGTGAGTAGGGGTTTGGGGGGATGAAGGGATGACTTTGGTTGAGGTCAAAGTGCTGAGGAATGCTTCATTTGCATGAAAAGAAAGTCCAAGTGCTTGATGGATATGTGCTTATAGGGAGAGAGGAAGTTTAATCTGTAATCTGGCCACAGGGTTCTGTGACTACCTGAAGCGTGGTGCACACGGGAGTTGTAAGGCACTGGGACACGGAGGCCCAGAGTGAGGACAAAGCGATCCTTCTCCTGACAGTTTCAGTACAAGATTTTCCGAATTTGGACACGTCTCTACCTCACTGTTGCTCTGGGTCAGCTCTCATGTTCACATGACATGACTTTCTGGTCCCACACTAGATCATGCATCAGCAATTCAGAGGCTGATACTGCTAATGAGCACATTTGGATTAATTAACTAATTGTCGTTGCCGGAAATTGAAACCAAGGTCTTGAGCTTTCGTAGAAGGGCCCTACAACTAAGCTGCATTCCCCGACTTCTAAATTTCCTTCTCTCCGTTTCTCTTTCAAACAATACAACCCTATTTCCCTTCACGACTTCCACCTCCCCTCTTCCTCAGACCAGCACCTCTCCATCTCCCATCAGAAAAGATCAAGACTCCAAGAGACAACCACCAAACACAACAAAACAAAATATATTTAAGACAATGCAAAATTCCTTACATAGAAGTTGGGCAAGTCAACCCAACAGGAGGAAAACAGTCCCAAGAATAGGCAAACATTAGAGTCCCACAAAAACACCAAGCTAACAGTTACATGATAACAGATGCCTTCAGGTCCCAGTATTTGCTGTTTCCATCTCTGTGAGCTCATCTGAGCCCTGCTTTGTTGATCCAGCAAATTATGTCCTCTTGGTATCCTCTATTGCTTCTGATTCCTACAGTCTTTCTACCATCACTTCCCCAGGGCTTCCTGATCTCCAAGGGGAGAAACACCTTTCTGTTCTGGTCTCTCCATTTTCATTTTTGTACTCATACAGGTAGTGTCATTTCTTCCCAAATGTCATAGACTAAACTATTGCTCTGCAATATTAAGCATCTGATAATTTATTTATTTAATAAAAAACTTGGATTATGATGAACATTTCAAGAAGAATTTCAGTGGATAAGCAGAGATTGTCATACAATTTATAGTAAGAAAATTATTTTTATATTTATTAAAGTATAGACTATTAACCAGAAATAGCAACACTTTTTCATTTTGTATTAAAAGTACTTTTAAATCATCTGATTCTAGTTAATCAAAGGAATTACACTCCAATGGACCTATGGGCAATAAGATGCCTACATAGGGGGCTGTACCTAAGTTTAGTTTAGTGTTGTCAGACTTCTTAATTTCTGATACTTAATGTCAGACTCTTAATTTCTTTCTTGATACTTTACATGAAGGCAAATGGTTGTCTTTTCCTAGTTTAGTGGGATTCAAAGGAGAACTCCAATTTAGACTCATTCTATGCATAATGGCTGTGGGTCTCTGCATCCACCCTGATTGGCTACCAGAGGATGCCTCTACAATGGGCAAGTTTCACTAATCGATTACTATATCAGACAATACATTAATGTTTCCTTGTTGATGAGTAGAAAAACTTTTGGTTCTACCCTTGGTCTCTGAACTATCAAGGTTCCAGTTTCGGCACATTACAGTAGTGTGGGGCATGGGCTTCCTCTCTTGGTTGTGACCTCAAGTTAAATCAGATATTGGTAGGTTACTCTTACAAGTACTTCAGCATCATACCCCAACATGTCTTGTTGGCCAGATTGATTATAAGTCAAATGTTTTGTGTCTGGGTTGGTGACAAATTTATCTTTTTGCATCCCGCAGAGTACCTTCCCATAAAAAAGGGACAAGGACATAGAGATGGAGGTTCCTTGGAGGCACCAGCTCAGCAAGTCCACATTCAATGGTTGCATGGATACTGCCCTGCTATCAGTTTGAAGAACGGAACACTCTGTCCTACCATCAGCCTGGGTTGTTTTGGGATCTCCATGGGTTCTCTTGGTCAACAACTCAACATAATATTACCCATTTCTCCCAGTGGAATCCTTGTCTGACTATAAGATATGGCCAGTTGAGGCTTCCTATCCCCTATACTAGGAGCCCTCATTAACATCATCCACATAGATACCAGGTAGTCTGCACTATCCTAGGCTTCCACACCATGCCACATTTTCTCCAATTCCAGCTAGATATATAAAAAAAATCCAATCTAAGATATGAGGTAAGTATCTAAACAGAATTTTCAATAGAGGAATATTAAATGAATGAGAGACAGGTAAAGTGTTTACCATCCTTAACAATCATGGAAATGCAAATCAAATTAATTTGGGATTCCATCTTATACCTTTCAGAGTGACTAAATCAATACTACAAGTGACACCTTATGCTGGCAAGGATGTGGAGCAAGTAGAACACTGTTCCATTTGAAGTGGCAGACTTGTATAGACACTATGGAAATCAATATGGTGGTTCCTTATAAAATTGGAAATCAATCTACTTTAAGACCCAGCTATACCACTCTTGGGCCTATACACAAAGGATATTCTATCCTAGCACAGGGACATTTGCTCAACCACGCTCATTGCAACTTTATTCGTAATAGCCAGAAATTGAAAAAGAAATCCTAGATGTTCCTAACTGAAGAATGGATAGAAGAAATGCTGTACAGTTACAGAATGAAGTACTGTTATTATTCAGCTGTTAAAATGACATAATAAAATTTGTAGGCAAATAGTAAAACTAGAAAATATCATCCTGAGATAACCTAGAACTATAAACACAAATATGTTATGTATTCACTTATATGTGGATATTAGCTGGTAAGTAAATGATAACTGAGATACAATTCATAGACCCAGATAGATTAGGTAAAAAGGATCACTTTGGGGGGGGGGGATGAATGAATTGCCTAGGAAAAGGGAAATAGAATAGAGACGTCTTAAACACTAACGGGAAACTACCAAGAAATTATGAGAATAAAGGAAGTAGATTCTAGCAGTTGAAAAGATAAGTTTACAATAACAGTATCAACATTCAGAAATTATATCCATGGGCAGAGTGTGATCATATTCCTTTAAATATTCAGGAGGCTAAGGTAGTCTTATCTTTGCAAGTATGAAGCCAGTATGATCTACACAAAAAGTTCTTGGCCAGCCAGAGTGACATAGTGATATTCTATTACAAACACCAACCAACCAATCAACTAGCCAACAAATTAAAAAAATACAAGTCGGATGTGCTGGCCCACACCTGTAATTACAATGTTTGCCAGCATTTCAGGCAGGAGTTCCCCTGCAATTTAAGACCAGCTAAGAAGACAGTAATGCACAAAAATATACACAGCCCCCAAATTTCCATGTTTCAAGTCCTGAAACACTGGTCTTTATTGCCAAGATCAAGTCATTATTATCAAAACTACAGTGGCTCTGTTGCATGCTGATGGTATTGCTTTTAAGTTTCTGACTTTCTTCTGGGGATAAGTGTTACAGTTAGCCATTGTTATAACACATTGCCCTTTTTAGAGCTCAAGACTTTGTGGACTTTTCTACACTCAGAAATGGAGATTACCCATCTACTTGAGTTCCATCCTTTACCCTATATTAGTAATAGGCTCTCAGGTCAAATTTGGCTTTGAATGAATCTTTGAGAAAGGGCTGTCTGTCTGTCTGTATAATATTTGATAAAGAAAGTCAGTGACTCAGAACAGAATGCAAATGTGTTCCAGTCAGTTTTACAAAAAATCATGTAATTTCTTTTAAAATACTGACATTCAGACAAAGTGCCATCAATCCTTCACTCAAAAGAGAATGCATATACATATACATATATGTATGCACACTTATCTATGGCTATACAATGATAATATAAGTATCCAAATTATCAGAAAACTGATTTTGTAAGTACTTTCAGGAATTGGGTCCATTGCTTCTTGCTTTTTTATTCATCTAGTAATAGGAATGTCTACACTTTGAGTAGTCAAGCTCTGATAAGAATTCAGAAAAGTGGCTTAGAGGGCTTGCTGTCATCTCATCATTAGTGCCTTTATAACCAAGCTTTAACAACAGGTTCTATTCTGTCAGTTCTGCTTCCACTGCAAATCTTTGAACACTACGTTTTTTTACTTCCCACCATGTCTAGACCAACACCACTTTATTCAACCTAGATCTGCTTGTAGAATCAATTTTAAGGTTTATGGCACTGTCAATAACCGAGCACTGTGTGTCTAACTTTGGAATTATTTCTTAATGGCATTTCATGCGTACAAAGAAAAAGGAGAGGGCACAGCTTTGTTTCCACTCAGATGATTATTATTTGTTTTGTTGCCTGATACCCTTGTCCTCCCACTGCACTACTTTAAATGTCATAGACCCAGGAAAGGAGGCCTGTGCAACTCCCAGCAGGAAAACTCTGGTAACTTTTGTAAAGGGCTGCACTTCAGTGTACATCTGCACTGTAAGCGTCAAACAGGGAGTTATGTTCAAAACCTCTATGTTCAGCTGTATACAGATCTGTTCATTTCGTGCCCCAATCTTTAGAATGTAGCCTGTACTCAAGTTGGACATCCTCTAGTACCCATGTTAATACAAAATGTTTTGAAAATGTGTGGTTTTGGTAACTATTTTAAATCTGTTGTTTTTCCCCCTAGGTGTCTGTTTCAGCTCACTAGACCGCAGGTGCTTGAGGTCCCTGCTGCCACTTAGTCTTAGCACAGGTTGTGCACAGCTGTGTCTATCTTTTCAGCAGACACGCCTTCTAAGCATAAGCCAGAGCTTTCTCGGGTCAGCAACCAAATAATGACGTCAACCATCACCTTCCAAATCCCTTCCATTCAGGTCACAATATTGAATTTCTTATAATGTCTCTGTTACATGCCACACATTTCTAGAAAATCAAGAAAAATAGTCAGATCTCTTTCCACATTACCCTACCTTTTAGATGTTGATTTTTTTTTCTTGACTTTTAATCATGAATTTTAATATAAGAGATAACAGAACTGTGTTTTTCCTGTGGCTAGTCAGTCAACAGTCAGCTGAAAAATCTAGAATAAATATTGTAGCCTTGTGTTGGAGAAATAACAGGAAGAAAACAAAAGTCAGTACAATATGTAGGAAAATGGTGAATTTAACCAATTCGAAATCATATTAAAATGCTATATCTAATCTATAGATTACCTGTATACTGTATTAATCTCATGAGATATTAGTCTCAATAATAATCCTAAGGCAAGCTTTGCCTGGCTGTAGCGTGTGTGTGTGTGTGTGTGTGTGTGTGTGTGTGTGTGTGTGTGTGTGTGTAAAAAGAGCAATGAGACTACGAAAAAGGAAAGGAAGGTAAAATGAATACCCTCAAAGCTAAGTCTTCAGTTCAGACATAGGACAGGAAAAAGTCAAGAGGAGGAAAATAAGCTTCAAATATCGGCAAAGAAATGTTTCTATGTAAGTTCAGTTATGCTGTATTCCTATGAAGAGTAGGGTCACATTGGAAGCTATTCGAAGGTTCTGATAGGTCAGTCTAAATGTAGCATAAATCTTCAAATGAGATTAACTATATACTTTCTACAGAAAAATGAAGCATTTATTTCTGACATTCTTCTTATTCTCCCCTCTCCACCAAATATTACATTTTATCATTTTAAAGTAGAACTGGAATAGTTAATATATCTTTTTAAGTTAATGTTACCAGCGTTCTGCCTCGGTGTTATATAAACAGAGATTTTGTCCTTTGCTGCTTTTATTTTTCCATTTTTATGTTTATAACTTGCCTGGAATGTTATGCTCTGGTGAGAAAACAACAGACTTGGTATTTGAAAATTACAGTTTCCATCTATGATTATATTATTATTGTGAGCTCAGGCCAGTGCCCATTTCTTCTTGTATAAAAGGAAGTTAATTACTTTTACTCCCTTGTGCCGGATTTCTTATATTTCTGTGTTAAAGAGACAATGTCAGCACCACTGCTCCCGGTCCCAGACACCATTTTCTAGTGGAGTTATTCAAATAGGGCTGTTGTTCTTTCTGCCGAAGATGGTCAAGGAAACATTGAATTAAGTATAGCAAACAAGCTGATAGTTGGGCCTCAAGCAATGCACAGATTTGACTCCAGCTATGAGGTCAGACGTTTTATTATGTTCAAAGGTATGCCTCTGAACCCACTTATTTAACAAAGTTACAAATAATTTTAGTATTTTACAGGTGTATTTGCCTCAAGGACATCTTCTGTCCAAAGTGCCAGATGGTGAGACAACAGAGGAATCTCTGTACATATAAAATGGCGGCACATTTATAAACACTCTATTTATTATGCCGCTGGTTTGAAAGGTTTTGATTTATTTATGGAAATATTTACTCAGGGCCTGAATAGTCTGCATATATATTTTATAATGCTGACAAAATTAAACAGGTACTGCCATTCTATACAGTATAAACATACAATAATAATACCAAAAGGTATGGTTTTTATTCCTTCAATTAGGGTTTCTAAGTGAAAATTTTTATAGAACATCTGTGGTTTAAATCAGTAGATAAGTTTACATTTTTTAATAAGACATTGTAAGTTATAACTCTCACAATAAGCACACCTTCAGGTACAGAACATTTCTCTTACTGATTTCTGAAGTTATTATAAAATCATCATAAATAGTATGAAATAAAAGAACAAATGAATGAACACAACTCCCCCAAAACACAGCAATTCTGAGTTAGATTCCTTTCAAAGGCCCCTAAAGAATATGTATGTGCAGAGGTCAAAACAAACTTATCATCAATGGTAGTACTTACCAAATGTAAAACATTCACTATTGACCCACATTAATTCATCTCCAATTCATAGGAATGTGGTCTAACGGCAATAAAAATGTTCATGTTTGCAAGTATTTCAAATAGATGTATATATGCATATCTATAATATATATTTAAATATAGAGATATGGACATATATAGATATATAGATGATTGATAAATAGATGATAGGGAATGTATATATATATGAAGATGATAGACATATAATAAAGATAGGAAGGGTGAAGAAGAGATAGCTTAACAGTTAAGAAACCTTGCTGTTCATTTAGGGGACCTAGATTTAAATGCCAGCATAGACACATTGGCTTACAACTGTCTGTATTTACAAAGGTCCTGATGAGGATTTTAGACCTATTCAGCCACAAAGTTTGCACATAATATACATGAATATATCCAGGCAATACACTAATACATATAAAAGTAAAAATGAAACAGAAATCTGACAAGTGTGTAAAATATTGCTGCATTATTTAACTTTAAAATATGTATTCATTTGTGTAAAAACTGAGAATAAAAACACCTCTTATGTTGTTTATTACATTCAAGATATACAGAAAATACCCATACCTTTTATATAAAATATATTAAATATGTCTATTCAAGTATTATCTAGAAAAAAACTTACTTAAAAATGTAAAACCTTAAAACCTATGAAAATAAAAATTGTTGAAGGGACAATGGGAGTGAAGTTAATAATGTCATAGATCTATATTTGGTAATTTCCCAGAAAAAAAGTGTGGATCTCGTAAATTAAGAATCAAGTATAATAACACTAATAGATATGGTATAGTAGCAGAATAAAGGTTAAAACAATTAGAAATTCTTCACTCAGAGGGGAAAAGTGGGATCTTAAATATAATAGCTCATCTATCTCCTCCTTTAACCCAAGCTATCATTTTCTTCTTGCCCCCATCACCCTAGACACAACATTGCTTAACGCTGCCATCTGACTCTGATATTTAAATTCTATTCAGTGTTGTGCACTTCTTCCAGGAAGGAGATCTTTTAAAAAATAGATCAACAAATTCAAGATAATTCCAATACATATACACAGTAGAGAACATGTTACAGGAGAAATATCAAGGTGATTTGATCCATTCAGCTTGAGCACTTTCAGGAACATTTCAATGACTTTGACTAGTTTCTCTTCCCCTCTCCCTAAGTACATGTGCATTTGCACGCGATTGTTCCTGGGGTGGGGGTAGAGCCTTAAAACAGATATAATCCTTCCTCATCTTTTACCCTATTTTTTGA
Organism: Rattus norvegicus; assembly: GCF_021556685.1. NCBI lineage: Eukaryota > Metazoa > Chordata > Mammalia > Rodentia > Muridae > Rattus > Rattus norvegicus. Next base: position 89,869,468 of record NC_141540.1, read on the forward strand.
AATAAACTCCTTCACTGAACCTAGAGCTCACCAGTTCAGCAGGATTGACCGACAACAAGCCTCAGGGATTACTAGTCTTTTCCTTCGCAGCTCTTGGAGTACAGCTATGCGTACTGCATTCTATATTTGGGTTATGTAGATCCAAAACCTGGTCCTTATACGTGAGCAGCAATCAATATTCTCTTTCAACCATTTCTTCCCCATCATAGTTTTCATAAGTATAGGAGGGTGTTCATTGAAAGAATGTTCATGAACAAACATGTATTTTTAAGCTAAACCTTTACATTTCTAGCAGGAACTCAGAATAGGTTTTACCCATGCAAATGAAAGATCTGAGTCTGCATGATTCATGCCTTTTATGCTTGAATTTGATGCTTATTATGGTACTGTTATTGACTGTGAATGGATAGGGCTAAAAAAGCTATGATTTAATTGGGAGTTTCTACAAGAAAACCGAGACATGGCCAATTTTCCTTTGGTTGGAATTTATAATCACTACTTACAGCACCGTCCCTTCAACTCTCATTGTATTTCTCCAATGACTCATTCCTTTTACATTGTTTCTGAAAAAACATGTTCTGTTTTTATTACCTGCATCATTTGGCTGACCCCATTATTCTTTCATACTGTCTATAGAAATTTTTATGTTCATCTATTTTCGTTGTCCTGGTTTTTACATATTTTGATACTGAAAGAGACAACAGTTGTAGATTTTTGTTGTTCAGGCTGGCAGAGCATGCAGTTCTATCTGGTGCTACCATCATTATACTTTCTATTAGTCTCTCCTCACAGGAAAAACACCCTGAATTGTATTTGCAAATCGGTTAAGCCTACTTTAAGCATTGCAGACTACACTATACAAATTTTAAGCTTCATGCACTCACTGTTCAAATTGTAGCCACTCAATCATTCAACAAATACAAAGCATGTAGAATCAGTGTAAACACAGTGGGCCACCTACATTTTTTATAAAATGTGAACGTCATTTGTGATAGATTTGAAAATGAATGAAACAAAAATGAATTTAATTAAAACCGTGAGCAGAAATTAAATGTAAGTTGTATGTGGAAAATAAAATAATGCAATACCAGATAGACCAACATTAGTTCTATAAAGAGGAAATCATCATTAATGGTTAATTAGCTAATAATGAATGACTGGCAGGAGTGAATTCTCTTTTGAATCAAGGTTTCTAACTTCAAGTTTGTGTTTGTTTATATATGACATTGAGAATTTTCCTTTATTTTTCCATTTTTACAAATTGGCTTTGGTTTGAGTTTTAATTTTATAAACACTTCCGTCATCTAATCTTAATTCTCAAAATATTCAACTTTGTTGCATGTTATTAATAAAGAATTTAGGAATAATGCTACTTCTTATAGCAATTAAACTATATTTCAACATAGAAACTTAGCAATCATCTGTCAATATATTTTAATCATTTAATGAATGTCAGTACTCACTCTAGAGCTTAGTCTGAAGTTACCTCTATCATTAGGCCTTGCAAGAGGTCTACAAAAATGTTGTAACTTGTTTAACACAAGGTCTTACGGTGCAGTCCAACCTGACTTTTGACTCACTTCAACTCTTCTGTCTCAGCCTACTAAGTATTAGATAATTGGTTTTCTGTCTAACATTTAAATCATAGTTTTTGGCCTCTGGTCTTTGGAATGTGTCATCTACTTCAAATAAAAAGAAAATCATTTCCCCATTGGCTACACCCCTCCATGTAACTCTATGTGTGTCTTTCCTTATTAGTTCAGGAATAAATCTCTCAGGATATATATATATATATATATATATATATATATATATATATATATATATATACTAATTAATATAATTAGTATTTTAAATATATACTAGTACAATATCTATAGTTAAAATACTGTTGCTGAATATTCTACTATAAATTTCTGTAGTTTTTACTCTTTTTTGTTTACTTAATCTCTCTCTCTCTGTCTCCCTCCTCCCCATCCCCCCTCTCTCTCTGGTTGGTAGGGATTGAAACTAAAGCCATTTCTATTGTAAGTAAGTACTCTATTATTGAGCTATGAGACCAGCTTCATGTTTGTTTTAAAATGACTTTTTAAAGTTCACACAAAATAATGTCAGGAACATTACACACAAATAATGTCAGGAACTAGGTATTTTACTACTTACAATTTCAAATAAAAATACACGGTGAGTCCATATGCTTACAGTAACCTACAGTTTAGCACATACATTTAGTAGGTTGTAAACAAATAGTAGAAATGTATGTGTTATTTATATAGAAATCTAGAAATATGGTAAATTGATTCAGTTAGCTAATTTCATACATATTTTTGTAAAACAGGATGATATATAAATAGTGAATGTTCATTGCACTGACTATGTATCTTGGTAAAATTAATATTTTTACATTATCACAGGGATCTAACATCATTATCCTTATATCCTTTTTGTTACTGTTTAGATACTGGCCACTTTTCAGTGCAAGGCAGACAGACAAACTAGAAAGCAGTATTCAAAACCTGTTACAGTCTCTGTGATAAAAACAAAAATCGTTGTTTTCTTTAGAGTGAGTCATCCCATTAATCACTCTTGTTTCTTTTTCATGCCAAAATTTTGCACTAAATACCCATTGCCTTTATATGAATATATATGTATATTTGTTCACCTCTATATTTTCCATGATCACTATTCAACACTGTGGATTTGTTTTTGCTGCATATCTCTCTAACAGGGAATGGGGAGGGGATGTGTGGAAGGAGATAGATCTCTGATTCACACTTAAGAAAACTATGATATTTGAGATCTGGAGTGCATCATGTCTTGGCTATTGATTTCTTGATTAATTTCTAAGTCCTGGTTTATCGAGATCTGAGTTCTAATTCAGCATACAAAAATTAGGCACTTTTTTTGCATTATTATTCTCAGTGCTAATTTCTATATTTATAATGCCTTGTCTTGATGAAACATAATTTTGGTATGAAAAAGAAACAAGAGTGATGAATGGAATGACTGACTCTAAAGAAAACAAATATTGTGGACCTTTCAGAAGCTGTAGAATATTTGATAGCTTATGTATACTATGATCAGTCAAGTAGGGAAGAGAAATTTGTCTGTAGAATAACAATAAAGTAGGACAAATGCAGGCACTGCAAGAATTATGGAGAACCTGTTTGCTTAGAACACTTCCCTACATTAGGGTTATTACTCTATTCCCACATTCTCATTTTCTTCAGAGCATCTATCAAAGTTCGCATCCAGGGCAAGCATCTTGTTTGTGACTTATTTTTATGACTTCATTCTTTAAAGTTATGTAAGAACTTTACCTTGATGGTAGCACTAAGGAATAACTATGCTCAATCATTTTGTTCTTGGAAATAGCAGTGTACTTTAATGTTTCACCAAGACAAGGCATTATAAATATAGAAATTAGCACTGAGAATAATAATACAAACATGTGCCTAATTTTTGTATACTGAATTAGAACTCAGATCTCAGATAAACCAGGACTTGGAAATTAATCAAGAAAGGGAATAAATAGCCAAGACATGATGCATCCCAGATCTCAAATATCATAGTTTTCTTAAGTGTGAATCAGAGAACATTCAATTAGAAAGGAACCAGCATTGTGTTTGCTTGTAACGCTTTCAAATAGTTTACCAGATGGACAAATGCTTCAGTCTGAGTGTGCTGTAGACAGTGTACTGAAGTGGGAATTGCTCACAACTCTACAGTTCAGGGAAAATAGTTCTTTGCATTACTGAAAGCCAGAACCAGTTTTTATTTTAAAATAATAAACTTGTTTTACTTATTGATGAAAGAGTATTTAGAAAAACCAGACATATAAACTTCAGTTTTAAAGTCATATATTTTTCTAAATCCCTTTCATTTCACTTTTCTTGAAATATAAAATTATTGAGATACTTTACGAGCTTACCAAATATTTGTACATATATTGATTAACTTAATGTTAAATTGAAGTAAACAACAACAAATCCTTGCAGAGTGAAGCATGAAGATATGACTCCTTTGCTTACTACGTGATTCTAAATCCTGTCAAATTGATAATCAATATTCACACTACACACACACACACACACACACACACACACACACACGCACACACACACACATTTTAAAAAAGTACAGAAAGGAAAAAATTTTACGTAACTTATTCATTAGTTTCAAGGTTACGAAGCAGTGAAAAGGAGCAGGAGTCAAATGATCTGTCTGAAGGACTTCCAAGTACATGCTTGGAAATTCTTCAACCCAAATACTCAGTAGATTCAGCGATGCATTAAATATAATCTTTAGTGATACATTGATTTTTCAAGAGGTATAATTAAGGGCTTTTTTGTGAAAGGCAAAAAAAGAAGGAAATTGGGATGGTGAGAAATGCTATATGATATGAGATTAATGTTTCATTTGAAACATGGGTTGAAACCTAGGTTTCTATTACTAGTTGCGATAAACATGCATTTAGAGAATCATAGTAGTTCCCTGGATGCAGTCTTAATATAATGTGAGTGGTTAGCTTAGGGTGAGCACCTCACTTGCTTAAATAATTCTTGTTTGAGAGATGGAGGAGGGGGAAAGAGCAAGCGAGGAAGAGACAAGAAAGATCTTGTGTAATGTCTGTTCTCATTACAGTTATAACAACACTCAAAATAAAAGTAGATAATGATTGCTGGGTGATGGTGGGGTATACCTTTAATCCCAGCTCTTGGTAAGTAGAGGCAAGAGGATATCTACGAGTGAGTTTCAGAACAGCCTGGGAGATATATATATACACCCTATCAGAACAACTCAGAAGAGTAGATAATAATGTTTTTTAAACAAATTTGAGGTTGCCAAAACAACACATAACAAAAGCAAACCCACAAATTTAATAGTATTTCTTTACTATGACATATACTTAAATTTTTTGTAATTGCTAATTTGATGTTACCTTGTCTATAGTCAGAAATGTCCAGCTAGCAGGTAGAATATTGTGCTTTTTGAATTGAGCATGAAGATTTTTATAATTATTATTATTTCTTTAATCTTTTACAGTCCAGTCATTTCTCACCTCCCAGTCCACCGTCCTACAGTTCCTCAATCCATTCTTCCTCTGCTTGTTGTCTAGAGGATGTTCCCATCCCCCCTCTAGGCCTCCCCACTCCCTGAGACCTCATGTCTCTCAGCCAATTAATAATATGTGTTGGTTTTGCCTAATCAGTTGCTAGCTTACCTGAATAAAGCAACTGTCTACAAAGGGAAAATTCTCCCTTTCTGATTCATTCCTTTTGTTCAGGAAGTAGTAAATCCCTACTTCTCAGTACTTCTGGCAAGAACTAAGTGATTCCATTTCTTTCCTGGTTCTGGAACTCTCAGACAGTCTTCCAGGAACTTCTCAGCTACTACATTTGTGTACATAAATTTCAACAACAAATCTCCCCTTCTACCGGAGATGCACATCGTCATTTGTTTTGATCTGCAACTTTTCCTGCAAACCTGTCCTTTCACTTACTTTCCTCTTCCCCTAGGTCTTTTGAAAAACCTATTAGCACTGTTAAAGTCTCTTCCAGACATGATCTCTTTAACTAATGGTAAGATGGCAATGACGACAGGACCTCAGAACATAAATATTTTTCTTTTGCATTAGTTTTATTATACATAATGGAAAGATAAATAAATCAACCTTGTAGGTTGGATGATTCACTTCTGCAAAAGCCATTTTTGTATCAAGGTAATTGGTCTGGATGGATCTCATTACCAGTGGTAGAGAAAGTGTAGTCAATATGAAACTACAAGGACTTTAATCTCATCATGCAGCTGAAAAAGGAAATCCTGTCCAATCCAGGCATGTTTCATTTATACATACACGCATATTTCATAATTAATCGGTTGTGATCCTCAGAGGAAATAGATGACACACATAAATAGGTGACTGAATATAATTAATTAAGGAAAATTGTAATTGTACACATTGTGATTGGAAGCGTAAATGGAATGAAATAATTTTGTGAATCATCCATTTACACCAGAGAACTGTGTACCTGAAGAAAAGGAAAAGGATAGGAATTAAAGTACATGGCAGCTGGATGGGTGAGCCCTTTATGGGAATTGTGGATTTGGTAGAGTGGAGCAGTAAGCCTGTGGTTCTAACCATTCTCTTCTTCCACACTGTAGTGCTTTAACATCTATTCCTACCAATAAAATTGGACAGCAACTCAGAGCAATGCTTTGTGTTGATGTGGTCCTCAGATATCATTGTTCTGGTAAGAGAAAATGGTACAGAGGAAATGTGAGTCTCTAACATCATTAAATTGAACATAAATTCAAACTATAAACATTTATGGACAGACAAGTTACCAGTAAACATGTTTTTAATTTCTAGAATTATTTATGTGAAAATTAAGCATGATATTTAATGAAAACATATTTTGACAAAAAATGAAAGCTAGATGATTTGTGGCATAGTTCTAAATATGTAACAATCAGTCTATTCTACTGTAAGAATCTGATCAATTGAATTGAATCCTGTTCAAGCTACTTTATATTTATGTTATTAGTTACCTTTCTATTGCTGTGATAAAACACCATAACCAAAGCAAGTTATAGAAGGGAAGGTTTATTTGGGATTACAGTTCTAGAGGAATAAAGTCTGTGATTCTAGACAGTGGTAGGAGACAGGAGCTTGTAAGAAATCACAAGTTGAACTGCAAGCTGGAAAAGATACATGACTGTAAAACATCAAATCAATCATAGTCACCAACATCTTTCTTTTTCGGCAAGACCACACCCCCTAATCCTACCTAAATTATGCCACTGAGTAGAAAAATTCAAATGTCTGAGACCAGGAGCCACTCAGGGGCATTCTCATTCGAGTCACAATATGTAATGTACACACACACACACACACACACACACACACACACACACACACACACACATACACCACACACTAGGGGTGGTGGTCCATGCCCTCCTAAGACAGAGGCAGGTGGATCTCTTTGAGTTCAAATTCATTCTGGACTGTGAAGCTAGTTCAAGGCCAGCTAGCGCCACATAGCAAGTGTCTACCTCCAAAATAGATAAATCAACTAATAAACATAAAAAAACCCCAACTACATCAACAACAAAACAGCTAGGATTAGTAGCAGTAAGGAATACTCACTTAGTGATAGTATCAGAAGGACAGAAGAAAGAAACAATGCATGCTTTTCAGTTTCTAAAGAAAATGACCTTTTCATCACAATAGTTTCCCACCAAGTACACTGCTTTCAAGTCCTGTGAGCCTGAGCATTTTGTAGTTTCTGATGAATCCTTTAATGTACACAGGTTATTGTAATAATTCTCCTGTCTCTGCATCATATACACAACTGAATCCCATTCCTCTCATTTTCCCTTTCTGCAAGGTATTACATTCAGGTACCTTCCTAACACCCTCAAAAGTCTGTAACCTATTCAATGTTACATTTTAGGAATTTCGGAAACACATCTTTTATTTTTCTCTTGACTTCTTTTGAAATGTAAGCAGTCTCAAACAAATTATTTTTCAAATTGTCTAGATATTTTTAGTATCCTAGATATACTATTGGTCTAAAGATAATCTCTTTAGATAACTGTAGACTAAGAAAGTTGGCATAGAAGCTGATATGCTCAAGACAGAAGGTTCAGAGAGTGTCACACATGAGGGAAAGTAAGTCAGCTGACTGGAGTGACTTTTGAAAGATGCTGTCTTTTGGCCATGACAAGCCTGCCACATCCATACAATATCAGCAAGATGTTCATACAAGACTTGCACAAGACCAGATCAGTCTACTTGATAATGTAGATGTGGAAAGTTTTAAGAGCCCCACCACCTAGAAGAGTTAGAGGTAGTCAATGGCTGCTGACAGAGGAAGAATCTGTTTTTCTCCAGGGAGGAGCTTATTGATAAGTTTCCTAACAGTAAGTAATTAGCCATATATGCATGTACACAAGGCAATACTAATTAGACAATATAGGTTTTATATTATGTACACACATTTATTTATAGAATCGTGTGTGTGTGTGTGTGTGTGTGTGTGTGTGTGTGTGTGCATGTGTTAAAGAAACAGTAAAAAAGTGATATAAAATAGTGGACAAAATGAAAAAAGAAAAGATTTTCTGATAAAATAGTGTGATAACATGGAACAAACTATCAATTTATTATTAGGCTTTTGGAGCAACATTTGTATTTCTACATAGGTGCGATAAAAGTGACAGTTGCTCAACTGGTCAACCAGTTATCCAAATATCAGGTTGGTTGTGATCTTGGTGTATCAATAAATTGAAGTGAAAACTTAAGAGTTTTTTTTTTTTTTTTTTAGAAAGTGTTGGATGGTGTTTTGCTGGGGCAAACATATAAAAGAGTATTTTCCTGAAGTCTATACAGGTGAAAGGATGTTTTGCTAAAAAAAATCATGTGAGGAAATGTTTCATTGAGGTGGACACAGGTGATGTTGGCTGCAAGAAACTCATGTGCTGGGGGCAGGAGACATGATGAGGCAAGACCCAGGGAGGACTCTTGATGTTTGGAGCAAATATAGAGGGGTGACAGTGACAAAGGCTGAGCTTGGCTTGCTGAATGAGCTAGCTGTGCAGTGCTTATTGGTCTTGCATCCTCTCTGATCTTTGCTTTGCTGAGAGATGCACAGCAGAGAACAGTTGGCCCTGGTCCCTCTTGCTGACTCATGCCAAGGCTGAGACCTAGCTGTTTCTGCTATGTAGTGCCACCTCTGATGACTTGTGTTGGCTTTCCCAACTTCTATAGAACTGGACTGCTGGTACATCCATGAAGTATTTGTGAGTGGATCAAGATGCCACTGTTGACCTGTGAACTGAATACAGATTTTCAGACATCTCAGGTAGGGATGGTTCCAATTAACCATTTCTAAAATGGTCCATTTCTCCTGTATCCTTTCTTTTCTACTACCTCTGCTGGGTAGTAGGCTAGAAGGGAAGTTAGCGTTTAAGAACCATCATTTAAAATAACGTTCAAAAAATAAAAGTTATAATAAATTTCATTTGGGAAGTTGAAAAATAATGACATGTTTTAATTCAGTGAAGTCACCTTGGATTGTTTGTTAATTCTCAGATATAATTTTCCTGTTCTCTTTGATGTGATTTCTGTATATAGTTCAGGGCCCATGTCTGTCTTATAGTACAGTTTGATTTCGAATTTTCTGAGGAATCTTTAAATTATATTTCTAGTCATTCTCATTTTCTTCTATTATACTCAGTCCCTCTTAATGACCTACTAAAAAATTATGAACATGCCTTGATTTGTATTCATTCACTTGACTCTGTCTTCAACGTACATTTTGGGCTCATTCTTTTCCAGGTAATCATGGCAAGCACAAAAAATCTAATGGTGTTAAAAAGTCCTACACTGTAAAACCAAATCACTGTATAATAACGTAATAATTGTGAAATTTCAACAGTTGTTTTAGCACAAATTTCATCCTATCCTTTTTTTTATTTTTCATTCAAATTAATAATTGCTATAAGATATTGACTTGGTAGAAAACACACTTCCCCAAGATTCACATTCAGCAAGTAACAAAAAAACTCATTTGGCTATACCTAATAAATTAACAACAAGCTTCTATAGTCATTTTAAATGTTAAATGTTTCCTTTGTTCCTGATAATCTGTGCATTTTAATTGCACAGAATATACTTTAATTCATAATATACTTGAAAGATTTATAGTTAAAATTCTTTATTTTATTTTAAAATATCTTCTAATTTCTGTATTCGTTATACAATACTGTTGGCTTTATATTTCTGACAAATTTTAAAGAATCATCTTTAGTTTTCCATTTGCTAAGGATGAATTTTGACACAGTAATATTTTTACTTAAAATCTTTCATGTTAACATTGTTTCAACAGAAGCATACATATTTCTCATTTTGACATTCAAAATAAATTCCCCCTTGAATGTTCATAATCAATAGAATGAGAAGAAATATATTTATCACAAGGGTCTTAGCTGCTAATTAGGGCACAGAAAACTATAAAGTATTTTATGCCCCTTAAATAACTTGTCTACACTATAAAATTTGGTGGCTTTAAGTACACATCTCGTTTCATGACATTGCATGAGAATATATAAAAGGATGAGTGATTCAGTTTCATTTAATTGTGTCTGCACAGGTTTACATATGTTTATGCCTGGCATAATATCTGTAATATCTAAAAATTACAAACTACTCAATAAAGCCACTAATGAAATGGAAAAAATAAAAGGTCTCTTTAAAAAAATCTTCAACTAAAAAATTCTTGATAGGGAGGGCTATGAAAAATTTAAATTATGGTACTTATGAAATGAAAATGTTGTTTTGACTATCTCCAGAAATAACTCTGAAATCTCTTACACATATGCAAATTAATCCTGTGGCTAATGTTTGTTCGTTATATATTTATGCTGGGTTTTATTCTATTTAAGTGTGACAAAGCTATGATGATAAACATGATCACTTAGCATTTCAGGTTTATAGAGTCAAATTTTGATCTTCCTATTTATGAAAAACACTTTAGGTATATTAATTATGAAAAGCTGTTTCAGAAATCAGGTAATAAAAAATTAAGTAATGTTGTTAGATTAGACTTATGTGGTTAACAATTAGCGAATTCTCAATAAATATTACCACATTTCAGTAATATATGATTATAGGACACGATTTTACCCTCAGGGAGAAATTTTGGTTTTATTAATTTATAGGTTTAGTCTGCAGCTGTTTGATCCACAACATTATTTAAGCTGTGTGTTAGTTCCCTTGGCATCTACTACAAATTTCTTGAATTAAAGAACAACAATTACTTACTAAATAGTATGCACTGAAGCAAGTTACTGTAACTGATCTAAAAATCATAAGTTCAAACGGTTCCTGACCATTTAATTTCCATATGACTGTTTATATTGGGAAACACATAAAGAAAATATTTTCTTTTGCCTTTCCAGATTCACTGGACACCCATCTCTCTTCATGAACAACAACTTTCTTTGTCTTCAATGTCAGTGACATAACATTTGAATCTCTCCCTTAACTAGTATATTTCCATTTCACTAATGAGGAACTCTTGATTATTCTGAAAGCCAATATTTACTCCAAATGATTTTTCTAGCTCAAAATTCTTACTTTATTATGCTTGCAAATATCCCATTTTCTATGCAAGTCTAAATTGTTATTAGGTCTCGTGAATTCAAAGATGAATATTTTGTGTGATTATTATTCTGTTTATCATAGTGTGTACTGTGTATGCCAATAGAAGCCAGAAGGCGCTGGATTCTCTGGAACTGGAGTTATTGAGGTTATGAGTTGCCATGCGATTGCTCAATAGTGATCCTGGATGCTCTGTGAGAGCCAGGAGTCTTAACTGCTGAACCATCTCTCCGACCTCTTATTATTTGATTCTTTGCTTTCTTTTCCAATGTCTTCAGCAGGTAACCACGGACTTGGCTTGGCCAAGCATTCTTGAGAGGCAGTTTTTCAGGTTACAGTCCAAAGCCCCTGAGTCAAAATGTGCTTTGAAGTCCCTGGGTCTGCTGTACTCCCTTGGGCACTGAAGCATTCAGCCTTCTTTGTATGCTTCCATGGAAGTCAAGAAATATGAAAGTTTGGCAGGACTATGGTTCTTAGACATTAATCTTAAGTACCCTGTATAACTTGCAAACATGATTGTATTCTGGCAATTATAACTGTTTTGGTCCTGCCGAATGTTTCTGATAAAGGTTTAAAAGTCTGATAGTTCACCCTGAGATTTCACCTCACACCAGTGCGATTGGCTAAGATCAAAAACTCAGGTGACAGCAGATGCTGGCGAGGATGTGGAGAAAGAGGAACACTCCTCCATTGTTGGTGGGATTGCAGACTGGTAAAACCATTCTGGAAATCAGTCTGGAGGTTCCTCAGAAAATTGGACATTGAACTGCCTGAGGATCCAGCTATACCTCTCTTGGGCATATACCCAAAAGATGCCTCAACATATAAAAGAGACACGTGCTCCACTATGTTCATCGCAGCCTTATTTATAATAGCCAGAAAATGGAAAGAACCCAGATGCCCTTCAACAGAGGAATGGATACAGAAAATGTGGTACATCTACACAATGGAATATTACTCAGCTATCAAAAACAACGAGTTTATGAAATTCGTAGGCAAATGGTTGGAACTGGGAAATATCATCCTGAGTGAGCTAACCCAATCACAGAAAGACATACATGGTATACACTCATTGATAAGTGGCTATTAGCCCAAATGCTTGAATTACCCTAGATCCCTAGAACAAACGAAACTCAAGACGGATGATCAAAATGTGAATGCTTCACTCCTTCTTTAAATGAGGAAAAAGAATACCCTTGGCAGGGAAGGGAGAGGCAAAGATTAAAACAGAGACTGAAGGAACACCCATTCAGAGCCTGCCCCACATGTGGCCCATACATATACAGCCACCCAATTAGACAAGATGGATGAAGCAAAGAAGTGCAGACCAACAGGAGCCGGATGTAGATCTCTCCTGAGAGACACAGCCAGAATACAGCAAATACAGAGGCGAATGCCAGCAGCAAACCACTGAACTGAGAATAGGTCCCCCGTTGAAGGAATCAGAGAAAGAGCTGGAAGAGCTTGAAGGGGCTCGAGACCCCAAAAGTACAACAATGTCAAGCAACCAGAGCTTCCAGGGACTAAGCCACTACCTAAAGACTATACATGGACTGACCCTGGACTCTGACCCCATAGGTAGCAATGAATATCCTAGTAAGAGCACCAGTGGAAGGGGAAGCCCTGGGTCCTGCTAAGACTGAACCCCCAGTGAACTAGTCTATGGGGGGAGGGCGGCAATGGGGGGAGGGTTGGGAGGGGAACACCCATAAGGAAGGGGAGGGGGGAGGGGGATGTTTGTCCGGAAACCGGGAAAGGGAATAACACTCGAAATGTATATAAGAAATACTCAAGTTAATAAAAAAAAAAAGTCTGATAGTTCTCAATAAAATTGTTCCAGCCTCAGTTGTGCTGTGACCCTTTCAACCTGGCCTGATTTACTTTCTCATAATATTATCAGGTGACCCTGGGCTGCTAAGCATACATTGGCATTTAGAGTCTTTAGTAGTTAAAATAAAACTTCAATGTATGTGAAACAACTAAATGGTGGTATAATAGAGTTCGTTAACAGAGTAAAGGATGAAGGGTTAAACTTAAGTATTTTTGCCTTTGCAAATAAACTTTTATACATTTTCAGTTGTGCTGAACTCTCTTAATTTTACAGGACTCTCTTAACTTGACTGTAGTCAATTTATATCCAGTAACTGCAAGATTAAGATCATTTTAGAGAAATGAGAATATCAGGCATGTTTCTTTGAGGACAGATATGAAAGAGTTTGCCATGAGTTGTTTAGAAACTTCTGTTAGTTTTAATTAGAATACTCCTTTTTTGCCAGATATTTAAAGTTTTTATCTGCCTTAACTTTATAATAACATTTATTTGTAATTCATGAAGAACTCACTTGATGAAGTTATCTGTATAGTGGCTTTTATACATATAGGTTATACAGTGCATTATATAATTAAGATATTGTCCTGAATGACGGTGAAAGAGCTTCTCTCCTGACTTCATTTATTAATAAACTGCTCAGAGCTGCCATTCAATATTCAGAATTTTAAATTTCACAAAACATAGTGGAATTTACCTCATTCACTTAAAGTTTAAGCACAGCAAAGCATTGATAATGACTTACTGCTTTAGAATACGACCATGAAGTGACATAAAAATATTAATATCTTTGGAGAAATGTGAGCATTTACAAGGTCAGCATTTAATAGAGGTTTTAGCCACTGTGTTGTTCAAAGTACTTGTTTTTTATTTTTATTGGATATTTTCTTTATTTGCAGTTCAAATATTATCCCACTTTTCAGGTTCCCCTCTGGAACACCTCTAACACATCTCCCCAGCCCCTGTCTCCCTGAGGGTGCTCTCCCAACCACCTACCCATTCCCTCCTGTCTCCTCACCCTGATATTCCCCTACATTGGCAGGGTCCAGTCATGGCAGGACCAAGGGCTTCTCCTTCCATTGGTGCCCAACCAGGCCACCCTCTGCTACATATGCAGCTGGAGCCATGGGACAGTCCATGTATAGTCTTTGGGTAGTGGTTTAGTCCCTGGTAGCTCTGGTTGGTTGGCACTGTTGTTCTTATGGTGTTGCAAGCCCCTTCAGCTCCTTCAGTCCTTTCTCTAATTTCTCCAATGGGTATCCTGTTCTCAGTTCAATGGTCCTCTGTATTTGACATGCTCTAGCTGTGCTTCTCAGAAGACATCTATACCTGGATCCTGTCTGCATGCACTTCTTAGCTTCATCAATCTTACCTAGTTTTGGGGGCTGTATATATATATATATATATATATATATATATATATATATATATATATATATATATATATATAGGCTGAATACCCATGTGGGACAGGCTCTGAACAGCTGTTCCGTCAGTCTCTGCTCCAAATTTTGCCCCCATATCTTCTCCTATGAATATTTCTGTTCCCTCCTTTAAGAAGGAGTGAAGCATCTGCACTTTGGTTGTCCTTCTTCTTGAGCTTCATGTGGTCTGTGGATTGTATCTTGGGTACTTTGAACTTTTGGGCTAATATCCATTTATCAGTGAGTACATATCATGTGTGTTCTTTTGTGATTGGGTTACCTCACTCAGCAAAATATTTTATAGTTCCATACATTTGCCTAAGTATTTCATGAAGTCATTATTTTTAATAGCTGAGTAGTACTCCATTGTGTAGATGTACTACATTTTCTGTATTCACTCCTTTGTTGAAGGACATCTGGGTCCTTTCCAGGCTCTGGCTACTATAAATAACATTGCTATGAACATAGTGGAGCATGTATTCTTGTTATATATTAGAGCATATTTTGGGTATATGCCCAGGAGTAGTATAGCTGGGTCCTCAGGTTGCGAGCACTATGTCCAATTTTCTGATGAACTGCCATACTGATTTCCAGAGTGTTTTTTTGTATTAAAAACGCATGTTAAGTTGATTGACTGCCTGAGTCCATTACTGACATAGATTCCCTATATAATGTTTCTGCCATCCAAGTTTCCTTTGCAGATAAACATCATCATTGATAATTTTATAATTAGTAACACATTTTTATTTGAACAGTTCCTATACCATATTGATCCTGGTATTTGAAAATGGATTTGAAATAAATAAAAATATTTACAGAGAAGTTTTTAAGATTAAAACATTTCCTAGAGTCTTTCACTGTTATGCACATATTTTGGGAAAAATCAAATTGATAGATACCAGGAAAAATACTGAAAGGTACACATGTCCCAGAAGATTTTGCTGTTTCTTACTGTGTGCCAACCTTAAAGAGTATTAGATGTGCCAAGAATATTCTAAAGCCGACCCAGGGGCTGATTCTTCTATAAATTCCCCAAACAAAAGAGAAAAGAAGTCTGTTGAATAATACTGAAAGCTACCCTAAGGGGAGACATTCTAACAACCAGTACTGCTTTAAGATGGCAAGAAAGAACCCGAAAAGTGAAGAAAAATCATTTTATTCAATTCACATTGAAGTTACGAGCATGACTAAGCACCAGTCTTTTCTCTATACAGTCCAAGTTTGCACATGTAATTAATTCCCTGTGTAGTTATTATTAACTCTGTCCTTAAAAGTGCCCCAGTTAGGGTGATAAATTATATGGCCACATGAAAGCTACAAGCCTAAATCTTAGACATTTCACTCTTAAGGAGAAATCATTCCCTAAACGGAGGAGAATGGCAGAGTTTGAACAACTTTTGCTGTTCTTTCAAGAATGTGGAGTCAGGAGTGTGAAGGCAAAACTTTTAAGAACCAATCTCTTCAATGTCTGCATTGTTTGGTCTACTTTCTGAGAATTTCATTAAATTGGTAGAATGTCCTTTGGCAGTGATGTATCTAATTTCAGAACTAAATCTCTTGAGAACTTTAAGCTAACAATCACAATTTGAGCAGCTTATCAAGTATTTAAATTTTATGTTAAGGATTTGTTGTTCTTAATGGAAATTTTTTTTCAAGATTTCAAAATTGTAGAGGAGACTGAATTGGGAAACTTTTGCTTATGAAGTAGCATTTGGAGGAGAAACTAGGAACTGCCATATTAAAACAATGTTTCCTTACAATTCACACGTCTTTTGGTTTGACATGTTCATTGCCTTTTATTAATGTGTCAAAAACTATGAAGCTACCTTTCAAATTAATATTAAAATGCATATATTCACTGTTGTGTATCTTTATCATATTTTAATATTGGCATAGGTTTTAAAATAGATATACAAGATTTATATTTTTTCCATCTCTATAGAAGTCATCAGTTGGGAGTTAATCTTGTGCAATATGTAATAAGAGGCAGATTTCTGTGCCCAAGATTTGGTTTCTGTGCCAAGGCATCTGTTTACAGTATGGATGTTGGCATGGCCAATCATTTCTGGTCTCAGTGTTATATAAAAATTGTTTTCTGTAATCTTTGGGCAGTAAAGAGCTGATTTAACCTATGACTGGAAGGCTTGATGTTTGATAACAGCCAGGGGTCCCAGGTGGACAGAGAGGATGTAGACAGGGCCATGAAGAAGGAAGAAGTAGAAAGATGATGTGGGAGCACCAAGAGGATTCGCCTTGAGGTTGCAATAGGAGAGTCACTGTGAGGATGAACATGGACCAGAGTGAGCCAGGGCAAAACCAGATTTGCAAGT
The DNA here is from genome assembly GCF_021556685.1 of Rattus norvegicus. Taxonomy (NCBI): domain Eukaryota; kingdom Metazoa; phylum Chordata; class Mammalia; order Rodentia; family Muridae; genus Rattus; species Rattus norvegicus. The sequence continues at coordinate 89,886,217 of NC_141540.1, forward strand.
AATGGGGCATTTGTCTTGGTATTATCAGCCTTAGAGTTCAAGATTAGCTTAGAATCTGCCTAGCATAATGCCAACTGCTAATTAATAAAAATATAGGTCTCTGTGTTATTTACTCAGGAACAGAAACTGACTTGGGCAGAATGTAGAAATATCTGCAGTTAGTTTGGATCAAAAGGGTATATCAATCCCCCTTCCACTGAAAATTCTGCTACAATCATCACAGAATTACAAAGAACAAATAACATCATCACTATTAATATTATGCTCCCCGGAAGAGGTTATATCCTGAGGCATACCAGAGGATCCACCGCACTCAGCATTTTGTAGAACCTCCCTTGAAGTTCCACAACTAGTGGACTTGGGACTCACCATCTCCATAAAGCCCCCACCAGACAAATACCAATTCCCTTCTGCCTGGTCCTTTCTGCTGGGACAGACTACTAGCCAGTCTGCTCTCCAGAAGAGGCTATATATTGAGACACACCAGAGGCTCCACTGCACTGAGCATTTGGTAAGATCTTCCTCCAGCCCCCACCAAACTCCCACAGCAACTGGACTCGAGGACCCACTATCTCCCCAACCCCTCCACCCGCCAGATACCAATCCCCTTCTGCCTGATCCTTTCTGCTGGGACAGACTGCTAATTAGCCTGCTTCCCAGCAGGTGCTATATCCTGAGGCTTACCAGAGGATCTGCTACACTCAGAACATTTGACATCATATCCTGAAGCATACCAGAAGAACCACTTCACTAAAAGCATTTGATACCATATCCTGAGGCAACCCAGGAAATCTGCTGCACCCAGTGAATCTGACACCACAAACAGAGACATCCCAGGAGATCCATTGCACCCAGGACACCACAGCTTGAAGGCATCCCAGGAGTTCCTCTGTTCACAGGGCATCTGGACAATTGACACCACAGTGCGAAGACCTCCATGGAACTCTGTGGCAGGAGGGCATCTGACCCAAAAGACTGAAAACCTCCATGGAGTGTGACTGCACACAGGGAAACAAAAACCACAGTTCATTGACACCTACACACCCCACAAGAACAGCTTCACACAGGACAACTGTGTGACTGCTCCTCTGAAGACCCAGCAGTCTGAAGGCCTCCCAGGAGATCTACTCTAGCCAGGGCAACAAATAAATAAGCAACTTCTCCATCTCCTGAATACCCTCCAGTTGGAAGACCCCATAGGAGGTCTCCTATAGCCGGGACCACAGGCCTATGAGGAAACCTGTTGCAGCCCAGGGACAAAAGATGCAGACTCCAGACACCGTCACCCAGACCAGCAAACACTAGTGATAACCAGATGGTGAGAGACAAGTGCAAGACCATAAGCAACAGAAGCCAATATATGTGGGCATCATCAGAACCCAGTTCTCCCACCATAGCAAGTCCTGAATGCACCAACACACCTGAAAATCAGGAAACTGACCTAAAATTCTACCTCATAAAGAAAATAGAGTCCCTTAAGGAGGATATAAATAACTCACTGAGAGAAATACACGAAAACACAGGTAAACAAATAGAAGCCCTTAAAGAGGAAACAAATAAATCACTTAAAGAAATACAGGAAAACACAATCAAACAGGTAAAGGAATTGCATAAAGTGATCCAATACCTAAAAGTGGAAGTAGAAACAATTAAAACACCACCACCACCACCACCACCACCACTACCAACAACAACAACAACAACAAAGCCCAAATGGAGGCAAAGCAGGAAGTGGAAAACCCAGGAAAGAGGGCAGGAATTACAGATATAAGTATCATTAACAGAATACAAGAGATAGAAGAGAGAATCTCAGGTGTAGAAGGTACAGTAGAAGAGATTGACACCGTAGTCAAAGAAAATTTAAAACATATAAAATACTTCTAATCCAAACATACAGGAAATTCAGGACACAATGAAATGACCAAATCTAAGAATAATTAGAATAGAGGAGAATGAAGATTCCCAGCTTAAAAGACTTGAAAACATCTTCAACAAAATCATAAAAGAAAACTTCCCCAACCTAAAGAAAGAGATGGTCATGAAGGTGCAAGAAGCCTACAGAACACCAATCAAATGGGACCAAAAAAGAAAATCCTATCGTCACATAATAGTCAAAACCCTAAATGCACAGAACATAGAAAGAATATTAAAAGCTGCAAGGGAAAGGGGCCAAGTAACATACAAAGGTAGACCTAACATAATTACACCAGACTTCTCAACCAAGACTATGAAAGCCAGAAGAGCCTGATCAGAGGTCATGCAGACTCCAAGAGAACACATACCTGCTCTGTCTACTATACCCAACAAAACTATCAATCGACATAGATGGAGAAACAAAAATATTCCAGGCCAAAAACAAATTCAAACAGTATCTATCAACCAATCCAGGCCTACAGAGGATCCAAGAAGGAAACCTCAAATACAAGGAAGACATCACTACCAAAAAAAGACAAGATATTTAGCATCTCACAACAAAGCCTAAAGGAGAAAATCACAAGTGCATAAAGCTACCTACAAAAAAAAATAACTGGAACCAACAGTCATCTCTTTTTAATATCTCTCAGTATTAATGGACTCAACTCTCCTACAAAAAGATATAAGCTAACAGATTGGATACACAAACAAGTCCGAGCATTTTGCAGCATACAAGAAACTCATATTAATAACAAAGACAGATGCTATCTCCCAGTAAAAAGATGGAAAAAGATCTTCCAAGCAATTGAACCCAAGAAATAAGCTAGAGTCACCATCCTAATGTCCAATAAAATAGACCTTCAACCAAAAGTTATCAAGTGTGATGAGGAAGGACTTCATATTCATCAAAGGGAAAATCCAGCAAAAAAATCTCAATTCTGAATATCTATGCCACAAATGCAAGGACACCCACATTTGTAAAAGAACCTTTACTAAAGCACAAAACACACATTGAATCCCACACAATAATAATGGGAGACTTCATCACCTCACGCTCACCAATGGACAATTACTGAAACAGAAACTAAACAGAGACACAGTGAAACTAATAGAGGTTATGAACCAACTGGACTTATCAGGTATCTACAGAACATTTCACCCAAAAACAAAAAAATACACCTTCTTTTCAGCACCTCATGTTACCTTCTCCAAAATTGACCATATAATTGGTCATAAAACAACCTACAACTAATACAAGAAGATTGAGAAAACCCCATGCATCCTGTCAGGCCACCATGGTGTAAAGCTGGTCTTCAAAAAAGCAAAAACAACACAGAACCCACATACATGTGGAAATTCAACAACTCTCTACTCAATCATAATTTAGTCACAGAAGTAATAAAGAAAGTAATTAAAGACTTCCTGAAATTTATTGAAAATATTGACACATTGTATCCAAACTTATTGGAAACAATGAAAACAATGCTTAGAGGAAAATTCATAGCACTGAGTGCACTGCTAAAGAAACTGGAGAAATCTTATATTAGCAAATTAATAGCACACCTGAAAGCTTTAGAACAATAAGAAGCAAACTCACCCAAGAGCAGTAGATGGTATGAAATAGTCAAACTCAGGGCTGAAATCAACCAAATAGAAAGGAAGAGAATAAAACAAAGAATTAGCAAAACCAAAAGCAGTATTTTGAGAGAATCACCAAGATAGATAGTTTGGCCCTAGCCAAACTAACTTAAGGGCTCAGAGGCAGTATCCAAACTAAAACAATCAGAAATGAAAAGGGAGACATAACAACAGAAATGGAGGAAATTTTAAAAAATCATCAGATCCTACCACAAAAGCCTATACTCAACATAACTGGAAAATATACATGAAATGGATAGTTTTCTAGACAGACACAACATACCAAAGATAAATCAAGAACAAATAAACTTTCTAAACCAGCCACTATCCCAAAAGAAAATAGAAGTCATTAAAATCCTCCCTGACCTCAAGCAGTATTACAGAGCAATAGTCATAAAAACTGTATGATATTGGTACCGAGCCAGGCAGATAGATCAGTGGAATAATAGAATTGAAGACCCAGAAATGAACCCACACACCTATGGTCACTTGATCTTTGACAAAAGAGCTAAAACCATCTAATATAAAAAAGATATCATTTTCAATAAATGGTGCTGGTTCAACAGGAGGTCAGCATGTAGAAGAATGTGAAACAATCCATTCTTAACACCCTGAACAAAGCTTAAGTTCAAGTGGATCATGGACCTCCACATCAAACTAGATACCCTCTGAAAAAAAGTGGGAAAGAGTCTCGAACACATGGGCAGTGGGGAAAGCACCAATGGCTTATGCTCTAAGAATCGACAAGTGGGACCTTATAAAACTGCAAAGCTTCTGTAAGGCAAAGGACACGCATTAGGACAAAACAGCAACCAACAGATTAGGAAAAGATCTTTACCAATCCTACATCTGATAGAGGGCTAATATCCAAAATATACAAAGAAGTCAAGAAGTTAGACTCCAGAAATCCAAAAAACACTATTAAAAAGTGGGGTACAGAGCTAAACACAAAATTCTCAGCTGAGGAATATCGAGTGGCCAGAAGAATCTAAAGAAATGTTCAACATCCTTAGTTATCTGGAAAAATGCAAATCAAAACAACCCTGAGATTTTACCTCACACCAGTCAGAGTGGCTAAGATAAAAAACCTCAGGTGACAGCAGATGTGGAGAAAGAGGAACAGTCCTCCATTGCTGGTGGGACTGCAAACTGTTGCAACCACTCTGGAAATCGGTCTGGAGGTTCTTCAAAAAATTGGACATGGCACTACCTGAGGACACAACTATACCTCTCCTGGGCATATACCCCCCAAAAATGCTCCAACATACAGCAAAAACACATGCTATGTTAATAGCAGCCTTATTTATAATAGCCAGAAGCTGGAAAGAACCCAGATGCCCTTCAACAGAGGAATGGATTAAAAAATGTGGTACATCTACACAATGGAGTACTACTCAGCAATCTAAAACAATGACTTCATGGAATTCATAGGCAAATGGAATGAACCAGAAAAATATCATCCTGAGTGAGGTAACCCAATCACAGAAAAATACACGGTATGCACTCATTGATAAGTGGATATTAGCCCAAAAGCTCGTATTACCCAAGATGCAATCCACAGACCACAGGAAGCTCAAGAAGAAGGATGACCAATATGTGGATGCTTCTACTCCTTCTTAAAAGCGAACAAAAATATCCATAGGAGGAGATATGGAGGCAAAGTTTGGAGCAGAGACTGAAGGAACAGCCATTCAGAGCCCCACATGCAGCCCATATACATATACAGGCACCAAACTAGGTAGGATTGATGAAGCTAAAAAGTTCATGCTGAAAGGGACTGGATAGATATCTCCTGAGAGACACATCTAGAGATGTCTCTAGCAGCAAATCACTGAACTGAGAACAAGACTCCCTTTGGGGGAATTAGAGGGAGGAGTGAAAGAGCTGAAGGGGCTTGCAACCCAATAAGAACAACAATGCCAGACAACCAGAGCTTCCAGGGACTAAACCACTACCCAAAGACTATATATGGACTGACCCTGGGCTCCAACTGCATATGTAGCAGAGAATAGCCTTGTTGGGTCACCAGTGGAAGGGGAAGTCCTTGGTCCTGCCAAGGTTGGACCCCCAGTGCAGGGGAATGTTGTGGGGTGCAATAAGGGGGATGAATGGGGGCACACTTATGGGGGAGGGAGAGGGGATGATGGGATTATGGACAGGAAACTGGGAAAGGAAATAACATTTGAAATGTAAATAAATAAATATATATATATATATAATAAAAACAAACAAACAAAAACAAAAACCCTCCTAACTAAAAACAAACCAGGGCCAGTTGGATTTAGGTCAGAATTCTACTAGAACTTCAAGGTAGACCTGATACCAATATTCCTCAAACTATTCCATAAAATAGAAACAGAAAGAACACTACCTAAAATTCACACTACTACAAAATTCATTTTGTCAGTTCACAATTACTCTGACACCTAAACCATACAAAGACCCTATGAAAAAAGAGGACTTCAGACCAATCTCACTTATGAGTATCAATACAAAAATATTCAATAAAATCCTTGCAAACAGAATCCAAGAGCACATCAAAGCATCATTCACCACGATCCAGTAGGCTTCATCCAAGAGATCCAAGGTTTGTTCAATATAGGAAAATCCATTAAAGTAATCCAACATATAAACAAACTCAAAGAAAAATATCACATGATCATCTCCTTAGATGCACAGAAAGCATGTCACAAAATATAACACCCCTTCATGGTAAAAGTATTGGGGAGATTAGGAAGTCAAGGCCACACCCAGACATAATAAAAGCAATTCACTGCAAACCAATGGCTAATATCACAATTAATGGAGAGATACTTGAAGCAATCCCACTAAAATTGAAGACAAGACAAAGATGCACATTCTCCCATATATTTTCAATATAGAAGTCCTAGCTAGAACACTAAGACAACAAAAAGAGATCAATTTGGCAAAGAAAGAATAAAGGTATCACTATTTGCAGATGACATGATAGTATGCATAAGAGAACCCAAAACTGTACCAGAGAACTTCTTCAGCAAATAAACAACTTCAGCAAAGTGACCAGATTAACTAAAACAAATAAATATCCTTTCTTTATCCAAATGATAAACAGGTTAAGAAAGAAATTATGGAAACAACTCCATTCCACAATAGCCACAGATAATATAAAATATCCTGGGGTAACTCTAACCCAACAAATGAAGGATCTTTATGATAAGATCAAGTCCTCCAGAAAGAAGTCAAAGAAAATCTCAGAAAATGAAGATTTGCAGAATTAACATAGTTAAAAATGGCCATCCTATTAAAGGCAATCTACAGATTCAATGCAATCTCCATCAAAATCCCAACACAATTCTTCAAAGACATTGAAAGGTCAATTCTCAAATTCATCTGGAAAGACAAAAAACCCAGAATAGCAAAAACAATTCTCGACACTAAAAGAAAAGCTGGGGTAATCACCATCCCTGACCTCTATTACAGTGCAATGGTGATAAAAAAATGCATGGTATTGGTACAAAGATAGACAGGTTGATCAATGGGATAGAATTGAACACCCAGAAATGGACCCACTTACCTCTGATCACTTAATTTTTGACAAAGAAGCCAAAAATATACAATGGAAAAAAGTAAGCATCTTCAATAAATGGTACTAGTCTAACTGGCTGTCTGGGTGTAGAAAAATGCAAATAGACCCATATTTGTCACCATGTCCACGGCTCAAGTCCAAGTAGATCAAGGATCTCAATACAAACCTGATACACTAAATATAATAGAAGAGAAAGTGGGAAAGAGCTTTGTACTCATTGACACAGGAGAAAATTTCCTAATCAGAACTCCAATGGCTCACAGTCTAAGATCAAGAATTGTTAAATCAGACCTCTTGAAACTGGAAAACTTCTGTAAGACGAATGACATAGTCAAGAAGACAAATTGGCATCCTTCAGATTGGGAAAAAATCTTCACTAACCCCATATCTGATAGAGGGCTAATATCCAAAATATATAAAGAATGCATGAAGCTAACTGCCACAAAAAAAAAAACCTAATCGAAAATGGGGTATAGAACTAAACTGAGCATTCACAACAGAGGAATCTCAATTGGCTGAGAAGCACCTAAAGAAAAGTTCAAAGTCCGTAGTGATCAGAGAAATACAAATGAAAATGATCCTCCGATTTTACTTTAACCAGTCAGAATGACTGAAATCAAAACCTCAGGTGACAACACATGCTGGCAAGGATGTGGAGAAAGAGGAACACTCCTCCATTGCTGGTGGGATTACAAACTGGTACAACCACTCTATAAATCTATTTGGAGGTTCCTCAGAAAATTGGAAATAGACCTACCTAAAGTTCGAGAAATACCACTCTTGGGAATATACCCAATCTTATATATATAGTAGCAAGAAGCTGTAAACAACTAAGATGTCCCATGTCAGAAGAATGGATACGGAAAATGTGGTTCAGAGTTTCCTGAAGGAAATGCAAGAGACAGAAAAAAAATACTGTCACCATGGTGATTACATTTCTCCGCACTATAGAGCCATCTACAAAAGACCAAACTTTCATGAGTTCATTTAATCTGGACAACAGTGTGTACTTACATGTTTTCACCTCTTTTTTTTGTGTAGAATTCATAGAATGTCAGTAAATATATGCAGTCTACAACTTGACAGCTTTTCTTCTGTTTCAGACCCTAAGAAAATTGCTCATCACATTGAAGTTATATACTAATATTTTAAGCTTTCTCACGAAATATTTCTATAAAGTATAATCAACATACAGAGAAAATGTAAAAGCATGTACATGTGCAGTTCCAAGTATGACAGCTATTAATATATAAAATATATGGCCTAGGGCTATAAATAGTGCTTAGTGGTTACTAGCAGGGAAACTATTCCTGGATTTGATTCTCAGCATCCACAGGGGAGCTCATAGTGATTTGTACACCCAGTTCAAGGGATCTGACATCCTTTGTTCAATATGCACACATGTGATGCACAGACAAACATACAGACAGAACAATTATGAGCATAAATTAAAAGAAGGTAATGAGTTTGTGTTCACTCTGAATTTATACTATTTATTTGACATTGGTATTCCCATTGAAGAGTACCTATGGAAACATAATTGTACCAACAGCAGAATTCAGAGGTGGAAGACAGAAAAAAAGATCTGTTATGACTTGGGGTTTTCAAAAGGAAATCAAAAGAAATGATTTAACTTTCCTCTCTACTTAAAACAATCAAATCTTAACAATAAATGTACACCAAGTGCCTTCCATTTATAGCTCTATTGCTGGAAATTAATCTGGAGAACTCAAAGCCAACAAGTAACCTTCTCTTTTTAAGAATATGAAGGGGAGTTGGAATCTCTGAATCCAATTACCTCAAATTCCAACATAGTTTTATTTTTATTATTTATTTATTATTGGGCTAAGAATGCTTGTTGTTTGAATAACATAAGAGGATTTTAGGATTGCTTTTCCTTTTAAAAATCCATTAATTATTTTTTTTACAATTTTATACACATATATTCCTTAAATATTCTCTATCACAATTATCTCCATTCTTAACAATTTTATGTGTATATGAGTTTTTATTTATTTTTGTGTATTTATGTGTATATATGTGCACTACATGAATACCTGGTGCCTTGGAGGCTAGAGGGGGTTTCAGATTTGTTTAAACTGGAGACATAGATGGTCGTGAATCTCCAGGTATGAATTCTGAGAACTGAATCCAGGTACCTTGCCACAGTAGCAAATGTTTTTAACTTCTGAGCCATCTCTCCACTTTCTTATTATTTTCTGTTATGTTCTGTTCCATCATAACTAGTTCCTTTCTTCCAACCCATTTGTTTAGTTAATCATTGACACCTGTCAGGTTTACCACTGTTTGAATACCATTGAGCACACATATGGTTTGTAGGGGTGTGTGTGTATGCGTGTGTGTGTGTGTGTGTGTGTGCGTGTGTGTGTGTGTGTGTGTGTGTGAATTTTGTATTTGTTTTTTTGAAGTTTGTAATTGTTTATTCACTTATTGGGGAAAGAGTAGCACATGCTGTGGCACATGTTTGGACATCAGAATACATGTTGCAAGGGCCAGCTCTCCCTTTCATCAAGTTGGTGTCAGGAAGAAAACTCAGGTCCTCAGATTTGGCAGCAACTGCTCTTACCCACTGGCCCTGCTTTTGACATCTCAGAGCATCTTTTAAAACAAAACAACAAATAGAAACAAAGTTGTACATCTACTCTAAAAATGTTTTATCTATGCCTGCAATAGATACTAACTAGTTTATATCTATATCTATCATCTATCTAATCTATCTATCTATCTATCTATCTATCTATCTATCTATCTATCTTCATCATCATCATCATATATTCTATATCTATATGTCTAGTTATCATTTGCAAAGGAATACCATCCTTAATACACTTTACTGTCTTCAGTAGAATTTATGTATATTTAAACTTTATGTATAGCAACAATTGATAGAGTACCTGTTTATAGATGAAAAGTCATTAAAAAATGAATAAAGATTAAAATTTATTTACTCTTACCTCAGAAATATTTCTGTAATATACTACATTTTATTTTGATAATTAATGCATTTATAAATTTTATCTACATCTGAGATAAAAATAATGTTTAAACTAATGTATAATATATATGGATATATAACATATTGTCATATACTTGAATTAAAAAGTTGAAGGGATAAGAATAAAAGGTGATTGCTTCCCTCCACTGAAATCATCCATATCTGTCATGGTTCTGATGCAATCTAGCTTCTTCTCACTGTACAATATGTGTTGAGAAATTATAACCTGCTTCTTTTATTTTTCAAGAGTTCCTATTAGTTCAATGGCCTTTATGTACAAGAGTAGGGACTTTTGATCCTCAGAAAACATTCAGTTTTGTTATTTAAGTTAACAAGTTCTAAGAATTTGTACAGGGAAGTACGTCCCAATTCTGGCATTATTTCTTTGACAGCTGGGTACTTTTGCCTTTGTTGCAAGGAGGAACTAAGCTTTATGTTAGGAACATTCTTGACTCTACTGACTACATACCAATAGTTCTTTTATGTCAATATGCAATAGTAATAAAGAAAAAGTGAAGTACTACCCAGCTGACGAGTGTCCTTCAAACAATAAGACATACACCTTACGATTTATGTACTAGTGTGAAATTTCTTCAAATTTATTCTGCTTGGTGTTCTTTGATTTATTATATGATGTACCCTTAAGTATTGTGGTTATCTGAATGAGGATGGCCCTCACATACTTAAGTGCTTGAATGCTTAGACCTTAGTTAGCAAAGTGTTTGGGAAGTTTAGGAAGTGTGATTTGGTTCATGTAAATGTGACCTTGCTGGAAGAGGTGTGTCTCTGGAGTTGGTTTGTAGTTTTCAGAGGCCACACCAGGCCTAGTCTCTCTCTCTCTCTCTCTCTCTCTCTCTCTCTCTCTCTCTCTCTCTCACACACACACACACACACACACACACACACACACGCTCTGTTGTTTGCACAGCAGCATGTGAAGCTCTCAGTGACTGCTTCAACTCAATGACTATTTCACCATGATGACCATGGGTTATTAAATGCTTCTGTTTCTATGTTGCCTTGGTAATTGTTATTTCCTCATGCAACAGTAACTAAGTCACATCATAAGTATTTTAAATCCCTTGTCCTGATTATACCAATATCTGTGTGGTGACTTAGGTATGTTTTAATATTTTCTTATATTTTATATAATATAATATACATATATATATATATTTTTTTTGGGGGAACACGGACAACATATTCAAGACTACAATAAATAGGTCAATTGTGATGTGACATAGAGGAATGAGGCAAAGAAATACCTTCTTTGTATTATGAGTAAGCCTCAGGGCTTAAGCAAGCTTGATACCAAAAAACTGGACTTTTAAAGAACTGATGAGGATTTTCTCATTCTCAATCTCAGATTGGATGGCTAGGGGGGGCTGGAGTAAGAAATTAGAACCAAACATCCTAGGAAGCTTTAAGTAAAATAGCCCACATTAAATTCTACATCTAAGCTTAAAAAAGAAACTTTTTAAGAAAACATGATTTTGGATTCCTATAGCATAATTTCCACTTCATTGATATTACTACTCATTATTTGATATCAATTTGATTTTAAAATTTTACTGTCATGTGATGTAGCTAGAACTTAATTTTCTATGACTTTCAACTTGTATGATTCACTGTTATAATGGTAGACTACTTTAAAGAGCAATGATGTCTTGTATATTAAAATGATATGTCATTTTATGACTTGGAGAAGAATAAAAAACTTAAATTACTGCAAAGTAAAAAGAAAGATGAATGTTTTGAAGCTGGAATATTTAAGTCTTAGAGCCAGATTTTGCCTAGAAATAAAAAAGAAACCACCTTGATTTGAGAGCAATGTTTCAGTTACATGATCAAAATAGAAGCCCTATTGGAATAAAAACAAAGCAGTTCAGTTCAAATGAATTGGTTGAAGAAAGGTATTCTCAAGGAAGTGGATGAGTTCTGAGAGGATAGATCAGATAAAACTAAGAGAAAGTTGAGATATTAAAGGCCAGATAAAAATGGTAAGCACCACAGCTAACTGCTCTTTAAAAGGCCATTAAAGATAAGCATTATAAGTGCAATTGAGAAAGAGCAGACAGGGCCCATAGAAATTTAAGAAGAACACAACAAAATATTCCAAAGGAAAGTGAAGTCAGGTAGCCAAGTGAAATGCAGTTTGGAGTGTTGTTACATTAGATACCTAACCAATGATATTGTTACAAACATACTGAGAGTTAGAAATTTAGGTACTGTATTTTTTGGAGGCAGTGACATATTATGTAGCCACAGTTGATGTTACAAACTTTAATCGTCCAAGTATCATTCTCCCACTAGAATAAGAGGTCTTTTATTTTTTAATGCCAGCGAATTCCAGGCATATTTGAGGTTAGAAGGTCTAAATATAGACACTGATGAAGCACTTACTGATATGGTGTATGCTTTTGGATAGACATGCCCAAGATTTGAAAAGGTACATTGAGAGTATTAATAAGATAAAAGTTTATCTGTATTGGCTGTTGGGCAAAAGTGAATTCTTTTTGTATAAATGAACACATCAGAGAAGAAAAAGTACTTTGTTTTTTATTAGTTTTATTTTTAATATACAGCTCTTGTTCCCCTCCCAGCCCCTCTCCCACAGTTCCTTATCCCATTCCTCCTCCTGCCTGTCTCCAAAAGGATGTCAAGAGGAGGTTACCTGCCTCTCCCGTTGTTGTTCCCTGACAGGCCTCTCCATTCCTTAGGGCAGCAAGTCACTCCAGGGTTAGGCACATCTTCTCCCACTGAGGCCAGACCAGGCAGTACAAGACTCTATGTGTTTCAGGGTGTCTCAGACCACCTGGTATATGCTGTCTGGTTGGTGACTCAGTGTCTGAGAGATGTCAGGGGTCCAGGTTGGTTGAGACTGCTGGTCTTTCTCTAGGATCGATCTCCTCATCAGATTCTTCCAGCCTTTTGATAGTTCAACCACTGGGTTCTGTGACTTCAGTACAATTGCTGTGTATAAATATCAGCATCTGTCTCAGTTAGCTGCTTGTTGGGCCTCTCAAAGGACAGCCATGCTAGGCTCCTGTCTGTAAGCACACAGTAGCATCAGTAATAATATCAGGCCTTAGAGCCTACCCTTGAGATGGATCCCAAGTTGGGCCTATTAATGGACTTCTTTTCCCTCTGTCTCTTCTCGATTTTTGTCCTCATAGTTCTTTTATGACGAGAACAATTCTGGGTCAGAGTTTTTGACTGTGGAATGGCAACCCCATCCCTCCAATAGATACCACCCTGTCTTACTACTGGAGGTTGACTCTACAATTTCCCTATCCCCACTGTTGGGAATTTGATTGGGAATTTGATCTAAAGTCACTCCCTTTGAGACCTGAGTCTCTCACTGCTCAGCAATCTGGTATTTTCTCCCCCCACCCCCTCAGATTTCTATATGTATTTTTTAATTTATTTTAATTGGATATTTTTTCTTTTATTGGATATTTTATTTACATTTTAAATGTTATCCACTTCGCCAGTTTCCCCTCCAGAAACCCACTATCCCATCCCTGCTTCTATGAGGGTGTTCCCTCTCCTATCCACCCACTCCCTTCCACCTCCTTGCTCTGACATTCCCCTACACTGAGGCATCAAGCCTTGACAGGACGAAGGGTTTCTCCTCCCATTGATGCCCAACAAGTTCATCCTCTGCTACATAAGCAGATGGAGCCATGGTTCTGTCCATGTGTACTCTTGGGATGGTGGTTTAGCCCCTGGGGATTCTGGAGGGGGGGTCTGGTTTGTTGATATTGTTCTTCTTCTGATGGGATTGCAAACTCTTTCAGCTACTTCAGTCCTTTCTTTAACTCCTCCATTGGGGACCCTATTCTCAGTTCAATGGTTGGCTGTGAGCATTGGCCTCTGTATTTGTCAAGTTCTAGCAGAGCCTCTCAGGAAACAGCTATATCAGGTTCCTGTCAGCCTGCACTTTTTGACATCTGTGGCTGTATGTGGGATGGATCCCCCAGGTGGGGCAGTCTCAGTTCCACAATTGTCTCCATATTTTCTCCTGTATTTTTGTTCCCCCTTCTAAGAAGGTCTGCAGCATCAAGTCTCTTCTCCACTTTCTCTTCTATTCGTTTCAGTGTATCTGGTTTTATGTCCAAGATCCACTTGGACTAGATCTTTGTACAAGATGATAAGAATGGATCGATTTGCATTCTTCTACATGCTGACAGCAAGTTAAACCATCACCATTAGTTGAAAATGAGGTCTGTTTTAGACTGGATAGCCTTAGCTCCTTTGACAAAAGTCAAGTAACAATAGGTATGTGGGATCGTTTCTGGATCTTCAGTTCTGTTCCATTGATCTACCTGTCTGTCTCTGTACCAATACCATACAGTTTGTATCACTATTGCTCTGTAATACAGCTGGAGGTTAGAGATTGTGTAAGAAGTTAAAATATCACCATTCGCAGATGATATGATAGTATACTTAAGTGACCCCAAAAATTTCACCATAGAACTCCTAAACCAGATAAACAACTTCAGCAAAGTGGCCGGATATAAAATTAACTCAAATCAGTAGGTTTACTCTACTCGAAACATAAACATGCTGAGAAAGAATTTAGGAGAAGACACCCTTCACAATTGTCACAAACAATATAAAATACCCTGTGAGACTCTAACCAAGCAAGTGAAAGATCTGCGTGACAAGAACTTTAAGTATCTGAAGAAAGAAATTGAAGATCTCAAGAGATGGAAATATCTCCCATGCTCATGGATTGGCAGGATTAGTAGAGTAAAAATTGTTATTTTGATGAAAGCAATCTACAGATTCAATGCAATCCCCATCAAAACCCAAGTCAATTCTTCACAGAATTAGAAAGAGCAATTTGCAAATTCATTTGGAATAACAAAAAATCCAGGATAGCAGATAATGTCCTCAACAATAGAAGAACCTCTGGTAATTTTTAGAGGGTCCCCCTTTCTCCCACTCCAGAGGCTGCATATTTCCATTCTTTCTTCTGGGCCTCAGGGCTTCTCTCCTCACCCCCTTTCCTAATCATGTTCCCCTTCACCACCTCTCCCTTTCAGGTTCCCCTCTCTTTCTGCTTCCCATGATTATTTTCTTCTCCATCCAAATGTGATTGAAGCATCCTCACTTGGGCTCTTCTACTTGTTAACCTTATTGATTTCTGTGCATCCTATCTCATGCATTTTTCATTATTTTTTGGCTAATATCCACTTATTAATGAATACATAATATGTATGTCTTTTGGGGTCTGAGATATGTCACTTAGGGTCCTACTTTCTAATTCCATTCATTTGTCTGCAAAACTTATGATGTAGT
Organism: Rattus norvegicus; assembly: GCF_021556685.1. Lineage (NCBI taxonomy): Eukaryota > Metazoa > Chordata > Mammalia > Rodentia > Muridae > Rattus > Rattus norvegicus. Next base: position 89,901,657 of record NC_141540.1, read on the forward strand.
CATTATTTCCCCTTTTTATTTTTTAATAATTTTATTCATTTACATTTCAAATGACATCCACCTTCCCAGTTTCCCCTCCTCAACACCCCCATTCCATGCCCTTCCCTTTGTCTCTGTGAGAGTGCTTCTCCACCCACTCACCCAATCCTGCCTCACCACTCTAGCATCCTGTATGTTGGGTCATTCATTGTTCAGGCTGGTTTTGTGTGTTAACTTGACACAAGCTGAAGTTATCACAGAGAACGAAGCGTGTCTTGAAGAAATGCCTCCATGAGATCCAGCATTAAAACATTTTCTCAATTAGTGATCAAGGAGGCAGAACGTGGCCCATTGTGGGTGGTGCTATCCCTGGGCTGATAGTCCGGGGTTCTAGAAGGAAGCAAGCTGAGCAAATTAGGGGGAGCAAGTCAATAAGAGACATCTGTCCATGGCCTCTGCCTCAGCTCCTGTTTCCTAACATGCTTGAGTTCCAGTCCTGATTTCCTCTGGTGATGAACAGCAATGTGGAAGTGTAAGCTGAATAAATCCTTTCCTTCACAACTTGCTTCTTGGTCATGATATTTGTGCAGGAATAGAAAACATTACTAAGAAAAATTGGTACAAGCATCATGGGGTATTCCTGTGACAACCTGACCAGGTTTTTGGGAGGATTGTGGAAGGACTTTGGAACTTTGGTCTAGAAAAGCCATTGGATGTTAACAGCTCTGTGAGATGTTCTGTGGGAGCTTGGAATATAATGTTGAGAACAGTGCAGAAGATGAGGACTGGCTTATGAAATTTCAGAGGAAAGATTAAAGACTCTTATCAGGACCTTTGCTTTTTTTGATTATAAGGAATCTCTGATTTTGTTTAACTGGTGCTAAAGAATCATCTGTTATTAGCAAGATACCAGAATGACTAAATTGAAACCTTTGTGTTTCTGAAACAATTGATGTTGGTTAGCAGGAGCTAGTAAATTAGCACTGATTAAGAAAAGACCAACAGGGGGGAGGGTAAAAAAAAAAGAAGAAGAAAAGACCAACATCACTGAGGTAAAATCCTCTGAAAGTGTTTTTGGAAAGCACAAAGAAGCTGTGTTTCAGAGATAGCCAAGGTTGTATCTCTTCCTGCATCTGGACTTGGTAATGTGTAAGAGTCATCTGGGTGGTATTGGTTTTGAAGGCATGAAGGGGTCATGAAGAGCAGGGGAGACTTGGCACCGTGAGAGGCCATGGAAGGTCATTGGTGAAGGCACAGACTCAGTTCCAGTTGATGGTTCAGGACTAAGGGGGTCATGCAAAAGGATTTGGGGTTTGATACTATGAAGAGAGCCTATTAGAGGCTGTTAGTGAAGCCTAGTTGCAGGAGAAGATCCCAGTGTATTGAAGATGCCAGTATCATAGAATAATCAGCAAGAATAGCAGTGTTAGTGGAGTAGATAAACCTGAGCTTAGAGAGCTATAGAAGGCACACCTGGAGACGTGACAAAAGCCCATTGGAAGAACCCAGAATATTGAGAGTGAATACCAGACACTGGATGGTTAGAGTTTAATTTTGCTTTTGATTGTGACTGTGCCCCGATATTTTTCTTTCTTGAAGGAAGAAAGTATTTTAGTGGAGATCACCGTTAAAAGACTACATTTTAAAAAGACTTTGAATTTTAAAAACATTGGATATTTATAGAGATTAAAATTTAATATGTAAATACTATGTGACTTTTAAAGTTATTTAGATATTGGGGCTGAAAAAGAAAGTAAAGATTAAGACTTAATAGTGATGTGTTTGTGTGACTAGTTGACAAAGGGTCAATTGTACTGGCTGCCTTTTTGTGTCAACTCGACACAATCTGGAGTTATCAAAGAGAGAGGGGCCTTCCTTGAACAAATGACTCCATGAAATTCAGCTGTAAGGCAATTTATCAAATAGTGATCAAGGGTGGGGTGGCATTGTTGGTGGTGACATCCTTAGGCTGGTATTCCTGGGTTCTATAAGAAAGCTAGCTGAGCAAACCAGGGAAAGCAAGCTAGTAAGTAACATCACTCCATGGCCTCTGCACAAGCTCCTGCTTCCTGACATGCATGAGTTCCAGTTCTGAATTTCTTTGGTGATGAACAGCAATGTGGAAGTGTAAGTTGAATAAACCCATTCCTCCCCAACTTGCTTCTTGGTCATGATGTTTGTACAGGAATAGAAACTCTGACTAAGGCAGGCATTAAACCTCCACAAGACCAAGAGCCTTCCCTCTCATTGATGCCAGATGAGGCCATTCTCTAATACAAATGTAGGTGGAGCCATGGATCCCTCAGATGCAAGATTAATGAAAATATTTTTTCCAATCTGTATGTTGGTGATTTGACCTATTGACTGTGTCTTTTGCCTTACAGAATCTTTTCAGTTTTATGAGGCCCCATTTACCACTTCTTGATCTTAGAGACTGACCTGTTGGCTTTCTGTTTAGGAAATTTCCCCTTGTACCAATGAGTTTGAGACTCCCATTTTCTATTCTGTAAGAGACAGTGCATCCAGTTTTATATTGAGATCCTTGATCTACTTAGACTTGAGCTTTGTGCAGGTGACAAATATGTATCTATTTTCATTTTTCTGCATACAGACTGCCAGTTAGACCAACACCATCTATTAATGATACTTTATTTTTTCCATTGTATATTTTTGGGTTCTTTGTCAAAGATCAATTGTTCATAAATATGTGGGTTTATATCTGGCTCTTCAATTCTCTTCCATTGATCTACCTACCTGTCTCTGTATCAATACCATGCAGTTTTTATCATGATTGGCTTTTAGTACAGCTTGAGGTCAAGGTTGGTGTTGCCTACCGAAGTTCTTATATTGTTAAGAATTGTTTTCCATCTGGTCTCCCTCTGTGCCCAGAGCTAAGTTTGTCCCACAGCCCTCCAGACCCAAAACCTGCCAGAAGAGCGCTGGTCTCCCTGGACTCCTCTCAATTCTAAACCTACAGGTGAGACCCCACTTTTGCGCCACTAATTGTCCAAAGAGGGACACAACAGGAGTGCAAAGGGCATAGGAACCACTGAGTAGTCTGGGACAGGAACCTTCTAGTCTCCAACTGCTTCCAGAGCTGAGGCTGTCCCAGCATCCTCCAGACCCAAAACTGCCTGGAGAGAGCAGGTCTCCTAGGACTGCTCTCCCTCCTACGATCCCAGGCTCACAGGACCAAAGGAGGGAAAAGCTCCAGTCAGAGACAGCAAGACCAACTAACTTCAGAGGTAAGTAGATGTCAAGAAGCAACCACAAGAACCTAAGCAACCGTCACCAAGGCTACTTGGCAGCATCAGAACCCATTTCTCCTACCACAGCAAGTACTGGATATCCCAACACACAAGAAAAGCAAGAATTGGATTTAAAATCACATCTCATGATGATGATAGAGGACTTTAAGAAGGACATAAATAACTCCCTTAAAGAAATAAAGGAGAACACAGTGAAGAAGTAGAAGCCCTTAAAGAGGAAACACAAAAAATCCCTTAAAGAGTTACAGGAAAACATAATCAAACAGGTGAAGGAACTGAACAAAAAACAATCCAAGATCTAAAAAAATGGAAATAGAAACAATATAGAAACCACAAAGAGAGACAACCCTGGAGACAGAAAAGCAAAGAAAGAGATAAGGAATCACAGGCCCAAGCATCAATAACAGAATAAAAGAGACAGAAGAGAGAATCTGATGGGCAGAAGATACCCATTGTCACAATAGTAAAAGAAAATGCAAAATGCAAAACGCCCCTAACCCAAAACATCCAGGATATCCAGAACAGGATGACAAAAATCAAACCTACTGACAATAGGTAAAGAAGAGAACAAAAATTCCCAGTTCAAAGGGCCAATAATATCTGTGACAAAATTACAGAAAACCACTTCCCTAACCTAGAGAAAGAGAAGCCCATTACCATACAACATCCCTTGAAAAACGTCTTGGAAAAATCATGAATTCAAGGCCCATTCCTAAACTCAGTAAAAGAAGTGTACAGCAATCTAGTAGCTAACATCAAGCAAAATGGAGAGAAACATGGACAATCCCACTAAAATCAGAGACTAGGCAAGGTTACCCTCTCTCTCCCTACCTGTTCAATGTAGTACTTGAAGTCCTACTCAGAGGAATTAGACAATAAAAAGAGGTAAAAGGGATATAAATTGGAAAGGAAGAAGTAAAAAATCACTACTTGCAGATGATAAGATAATATAATTAAGTGGCCTCAAAAATTTTACCAAGAAACTCTGAAACCTGATAACTCCAGCAAAGTGGCAGGATATAAAATTAACTCAAACGGGTAAAGTTATTCTCTCCTCTAAGGATAAACAGGCTGAGAAAGTAATTATGGAAAGGACACTCTTCACAATAGTCACAAATAATATAAAATAGCTTGGTGTGACTTCAACTAAGCAAGTGATAGATCTGTATGAAAAGAACCTCAAGTCTCTGAAGAAAGAAATTGAAGAACTTCTCAGAAGATAGAACGACCTCCCATGCTTCTGGATTGGCAGGATTAATATAGGGAAAATGGCCATTTTTCCAAAAGCAATATACAGATTCAATGTAATTCCCATCAAAATTCTAACTCAATTCATCATACTGTTAGAAAGGTAAATTCACAAATTCATTTGGAATAACAAAAATCCCAGGATTAGCAAAAACTTCTCAACAATAAAAGAACTTCTGGGGGAATCATTATCCCTGACTTCAAGCTGTATTACAGAGCATGATAAAAATTGCATGGTATTTGTACAGAGACAGGGAGGTAGATCAATGGAATAGAATTGAAGACCCAGAAATGAACCCACACACCTATGTTCACTTGATCTTTGACAAAGGAGTTAAAACCATCCAATGAAAAGCAGACAGCCTTTTCAACAAATTGTGATCATTCAACTGGAAGACAGAATACAGATGAATGCAATGAAACCATTCCTATTGCCTTGTACAAAGACTAAGTCCAAGTGGATCTTGGACCTCCAGATAAAATCAGACACAGTGAAACTAATAAAAGAGAAACCTGGGGAAGAGCCTTGAATACATGGACACTGGGGTATATTTCTTGAACAGAATACCAATGGCTTATGCTCTACGATCAAGAATTGACAAATGGGTTCTCATAAAATTGCAAAGCCTCTTTAAGGCAAAGGACACTGTCAATAGTACAAAATGGCAACCAAGAGATTGGGAAAGGATCTTTACCAATCCTACATCCCGTAGAGGGCTACTTTCTAATAATATATATGAAGAACTCAAGAAGTTAGACTCCAGAGAATGAGATAATCCTACTAAAAAGGGGTTCAGAGTTTAACATTGAGTTCTCAGCCGAGGAATATCAAATGGCTGAGAAGCACCTAAAGAAATGTTCAACATCCTTAGTCATCAGGGGAATGTAAATCTGACACCAGTCAGAAGGGCTAAGATCAAAACTCAGGTGACAGCAGATGCTGACAGGAATGTGGTGAAAGAGGAACACTCCTCCACTGTTGGTGGGATTGTAAATTGATACAAGTGATCTGGAATTCAGTCTGGCCATTTCTCAGAAAATTGGACATAGTACTACTTGGAAGACCCAGCTCTAACACTTTCTGGCATAAACCTGAAAGATGCTCCAACATATACCAAGGACACATTCTGCACTATATTCTTAGCAACCTTATTTATAATAGCCAGAAGCTGGAGAGTACCCGTATGTCCTTCATCAGAGGAATGGATACAGAAAATGTGGTACATGCACAGCACAATAGCACTATTCAGCTATAGAAAAGAATGACTTCATGAAATTCTTAGGCAAATGGATGGAACGTGAAAATATTCTGAGTGAGGTAACCCAATCACAAAAGAAAACACATGATATACACTCACTGATAAGTGAATATTAGCCCAAAGTCTCAGAACACCCAAGAAACAATTCATAGACCTTATGAAACTCAAGAAGAATGAAAACCAAAATGTGAATGCTTCAGTCCTTCTTAGAAGGAGTAACAAAATTCTCATGGGAGAAAATACAGGGCCAAAGTGGAGCAGGAACTGAAGGAAGGGTCATTCAGAGACTGCCCCTCCCGGGGAAATCAATCCCATATGCAACCACCAAACCCAGACACTATTGTTGATGCCAAGAAGTGCATGCTGACAGGTGCCCAATATAGCTGTCTCCTGAGAGGCTCTGCCAGAGCTCTACTGACACAGATGAGGATGTTCGCAGCTAACCATTGGACTGAACAAGGGAACCCCAATGAAATAGTTAGAAAATAGATGGAAGTACGTGAAGGGGTTTGCATCCCCTTAGGAAGAACAACAATATCAACCAACCAGACCCGCCAGAGCTCCATGGGACTAAACCACTAACCGGAGTACACATGGGCCATATGTAGCAAAGTATAACATTTTCTGGCATCAATAGGAGAAGTCCTTGGTCCTGTGAATGCTCATTTCCCTAGTTCAGGGGAATGCCAGGGTGTTGATGTGGATTTTGGTTCGTGGGAATGAGAATAGTTTCATAGAATTATGGGTAGGGGGATGTGTCATGTGGGATGGGGGAAAAGGGGATAACATTTAAAATGTAAATACATAAAAATCCAATTTAAAAAACAGAAAGGAAAAAAAAGAAATCACTGAAAAAATGTTCAGTTATTTTCCCAAGTCTCTCCAAGTCTCTGATCTCAGAATTGGTTGCTTCCCACAAACTAAAATAAAAAATGAATCTGCAACAAGCATAAATAATAATAGTAATAATAATGGTAACATTTCATGAGATGTGGAATTTCTAACACATTCTGTAAGAAAGTATTGAAAAATGAATGTAAATATAAATGAAAAAAGAATTGCTTTCCATATACTAGGTTTATTTTTCCATAGGGATTTGAGAATTGTTCTTTCCATATCTTTGATGAATTTTGTTGGAAGTTTGATAAAGATTGTGCTGAATCTGAAGATTGCTTTTGGTAAAATGGTCATTTTTACTATGTTGATCCTATGAAAATGTAATTATGGGAGACCTCTACATTTTCTGAGGTCTTTGATTTCTTTCTTTAGAGCCTTGAAGTGTTTGTCATCCACATCTTTCACTTGTTTGGTTAGAGATACACCAGGATATTTTATTTTACATGGGACCATTGTGATTGATGTTGTTTCTTTATTTTCTCAGCCTGTTTATAATTTGTATAAACAAAGGTTACTGATTTGTTAGAATTAATTTTATATCCAGATACATTGCTGAAGTTTCATCTGTAGAAGTTCTATGGTAGAATTTTTGGGTTTGCCTATGTATACTGTCATATCATCTTTAAATAGTGATATCTTGATTCTTCTTTGCCAATTTGTATCTCCTTGATCTCCTTTTGTTGTCTTATTGCTCTAGCTAGTACTCAAGAACTATATTGAATAGATATGAGGAGAGTTGGCAGCCTTGTCTTGTTCCTGACTTTAGTAGGATAGCTCCATTTATCTCCATATTTAATTTGATATTGGCTGTTAGTTTTCTGCATATTGCTTTTACTATGTAGATATATAAGTCTTGGATTCCTGATTTCCCAAAAATTTTTGGCAATTTTTTGTTTTTTTTACTTTTTATTTTTTATTTATCTACATTTCAAATGTTATCCCTCTTCCAAGTTTCCCCTCCGTAAGCCCCCTATCTCATTTCCCTGCCCCTCTTCTTCTTTGAGGCTGCTCCTGAGTCTACGTACCCACTCCTGCCTCACAATCTTAGTATTCCCCTACTCTGGGGCCTTCACAAGACGAAAGGCCTGCCCTTCCATTGATGCTACATAAGGCAAGCCTCTGATACATATGCAGCTGCAGCCATGAGTTCCTCCATGTGTACTCTTTAGTTGGTGATTTAGTTCTTTGGATTTCAAGGGGGCCTGGTTGGTTTATGCTTTTGTTCTTCCTATGCTGTTAGAAGCCCCTTCAGCTTCTTCAGACCTTCCCAGAACTCCTCCAATGTGGTCCTAGCTCTCAGTCTGATAGATAGTTGCAAGCATTTGCATTTGTATTGGTCAGGATCTGGCAGAGCCTCTCAAGAGAGCTATATCAGGCTCCTGTCTGCAAGCACTTCTTGGCATTAGCAATATTGTCTGTGTTTGCTGTCTCCAGATTGGTGGATCCTCAGGTGGTGCATTCTCTAGAAGGCCTTTCCTTCAGTCTCTGCTCCACTCTTTGTCCCTGTATTTCCTTTAGAAAGAAGCAATTCTGGGTTAAAATTTTTAAGATGGAATGGTGCCTCCGTCTCTGAACAGGGGCTATGCCTAACCTCTGGATCTGGTCTCTACAGGTTCTTTCTCCACTTTGTTGGGTATTTCAGCTAATGTTATCCCTGATGTGTTCTGGGAGCCTCTTGGGTTCCTGACATTTGGAATTTTCTGGTGTCTACCCACAGTTCCACCATTGAACTCTGTTCAACTTCTTTACTTGTCTTACTTGTCTCTTCCCACATTTGATCCTGTCACCCTTTTTCCCCTACCCTTTATCTTTCCCTCCCAAATTCCTCCTACACTCTACCTCCGGTGATTATATTGTTATCCTTTCTATGTAGGACTGAAGCATCCATCCTTTGTTCTTCCTTCTTCTTGAGCTACATATGGTCTGTGAATTGCATTTTGGATATTTCAAACTTTTGGGCTAATATGCACTTATCAGTAAGAGCATATCATGTGTGTTCATTTGTGATTGGCTTACCTCACTCAGGATGATATTTTCTAGTTCCATCCATTTGTCTAAGAATTTCTTGAAGTTATTGATTTTAATAGCCAAGTAGCACTCCATTGTGTAAATGTACTACATTTTCTGTATCCACTTCTCTGTTTAAGGACATCTGGGTTCTTCCCACCTTCTGGCTATTATAAATAATGCTACTATGAACATAGTAAAACACATGTCCTTGTGATAATGTGAAGCATCTTTTGGGTATATGCCCAGGGGTAGAACTATTTCCAGTTTTCTGAGGAACCACCAGATTCATTTCCAGAGTGGTTGTACCAGTTTGCAGTACCACCAGTTGTGGAGGAGTTTTCTCCTTTCTCCACATTCTCACCAGCATGTGATATCACTTGAGTTTTTGATCTTAAACATTCTACTTGGCAAAAGGCTGAATCTCTGCTTCCTTTTGATTTGCATTTCCTTGATAAGAATGTTGAATATTTCTTTAAGTGTTTCTTGTATATTCAAGATTCCTCTGTTGTAGATTCTTTGTTAATTCTATATTCTATTTTTTAATTGGGTTATTTTTTTGAGTCTATCTTCTTGAGTTTTTTTATATATTTTAGATAATGGCTATTTATTGGATATAAGGTTAGTGAAGATCCTTTCCCAATCTGTAGGCTTTGTCCTCTTGACAATGTCCTTTGCCTTACAGAAACTTTTCAGATTCATGAGGTCCCATTTATTAACTGTTGATCTTAGAGCCTGAGTTACTGGTGATCTGTCAAGTAAAATTCCTGTGTGCCAATGTGTTTTAGGTTATTTCCAATTTTCTCTTCTATTAGATTCAATGTAGCTGGTTTTATGTTTTGGTCCTTGATCCACTTGGACTCGAGCTATGTACTGGATGATAGGAAATGTATTGAAGCATATTTCCTGTAAAAATAATTTTCCTAATTTATTTTCTTATAGATTTCCCTACTCTTTTGCCTTATCATCCTTTAATGCTCCCTATATTATTACTATTGCAATTGGTCAGTTAATGAGCCAAAATTTTATTATAAAAATATTTTGAATCTAACAGATGAAACTAAGTTTCTAACTCTCAGTCTCTATTTTGTGAGATTTTTAATGCTTGGTACATCCCTGGCTGGCCCACTCCCATTTTTGTTCCTGCCTTTCTCCATAACCTCTTTTACGAAAGGACTTATTTTGCCTTTCTGTTATGACCAGTAAAGTTTCATTATGATGTCCTTTGTATGACTTTGGATATTTTACTAAATCTATTTATGCTTCTTGTGCCATTCTTCATCAATGACCTTTTTACTTTTTATGGCTCACATGATTCATTTACAGTTTTATGTTTTGGGAGTATAATTCCTAATTGCTTTACTAGTACCTGTTCACATGATGTTTATGTTATAAATAGACAACCACCATATGTTCTTCTACTTGTTATTATTACTACTCTATGCTAAAGTAATCCTGGAGTACAATCCATTAATCCAACTTTTTCTGCCTTTTCATACTCTAAATGCACTGTTGCTGTCTTAATCTTAGGGACTTCAGCTCTTATAGGTATTTTAGCTTGTTTTACACTAGTTACAACTGCTTTGGTTCAACATATTCATACCGGAACTCATGTTCATCTTTTCTCTAAAAATGTTTCTGTGGAACTTATGGTACAGTACCAAATTTATAAGGGCCTTCTGGACCATATCAAAGCTTTGGAAGAAGGTAATCAGTTGTATAATATTAAGGTTTGACTTAGTGTACAATGTCACTCTGTTTTCAGATGTAGTTGTGTGATTCCTTTCCCATAAAATGATACAAAACCTGACTGAGGTCAAGTTCAGGTTCATCTACAAGATATTTGGAATAAATCTGTTTTATTCATGGATATGACATCCTTTCACCAAAAGATCTCTGATGGCTCATACTCCTATTATTTCTTCTGCTTGGAAGAGATCACCACCTCCCTTCTGCTGGCTGTTCACTCCTAAGTGGTATGCACTAGCGCTTGGTCCTATTCTATAAATTTGGATATCAGTATTTTTTTATATTTGCTTTTTGTTTTCTTACTCCCAGTCACCATCTGACACCTAGCCAAATGTTTGCAGGCCTTTACAGTTCAATGCTATGCTTTCAACTTAAAGGTGGGAGATGGTGGTGCCAGCACCTGAAGTGCTGTCTGCCAATGCTCCAATGCTTCGACCATCTGGATTGATTCTTCAGTGCTCTCGGTGGAAATTTGCTGCACATCTTTTGCTTGTATTTATATTTCTCACTGTTAAAGGTCTTTCTCTGAAACCTAGGGGTGGCATGAAGAAAGCTGGTATAAACAAGAACAAAATGAATGGAATTTCCCTTAGAAAAACAGTTATGCAGACAATAGAGTCTTTCTTAGAACGAATTACATAGATACACATTTATATTGTTAATGGGTCATCTTAGGAAGCATAAGACAGAGGATTTGAGAAAAATATTGAAGAAGAAAATCTTAGGGAAATTCTAGAAGTTCACGAACTGTAATTGAATCACTAGGTTTTTATATTCAGCTTCAGAAGCAAGGAACTAGTATGAATAGGAAGAGATTTTGATCATACAATTGATGACAGACCTTGATATCTCATTGAAGCCAAAATTATTTACAGAATTATAATACAGATAGAACTCATATAGAATAAGTGCTCATGACAGAAACACAGAGGAAACATTTTCACTCAGTGAACTGCTTGCCTTCCTGAACAAACTTGTTAGACCAGGACTTTTCTGATATTATATAAAAATGAAGATCAGATGGCCTTTGCTTAAGCAAGGAGCTATACAGTATTTTCAGAATCAAAAAAGAAAACAACAGCAGGCTTACATCAAATATAAAAGAAATATAGATGGAGGAAGTGAAGAATTTAACAAGGATCACAGAGATTGGGCTTTTTCAGAAAGTCAAGTTTAATACAACATGTAGTAAGACATAACTTTTGATCTACTAATTCTGTGACAAACTGAAACAGAATCAAATTCTAATAGAATCATCCTCTCCAGTGTGTTTGTAACCATAAGGTTCTATGACACCAATCTTTTTTTCTATGACACCAATCTTATAGAAGATATTCAGTTAAAAGAAAATTGATTTTATCATAATTTAGAATTTTTAGATCTCATAAAATTGCTGTTTGCTTTGTTTGTTCTTATTTCAATATTCTTGTGTAATCAAGAAAATGTATTCTAAAAGGTTGTGTAATCAGTGATTAAAGTTTCTGAGGAAATTATTTTATGTATATGTAAAGTCCGTGAGAAACACAGGTTGTCAGAGTATAACAAACCATACCGAGGTGTATTCAATGAAATGAAATGCTCTCCTACATCTGATTTTTTCCCTTAATGAAGCTGCTAGCTCTTCTATTCACCTGCTACAAGCCATGCCCTTAGGCGGGTCTGGTCCCTGCCAATTCATGCTGAGGTGAAATTGAGCTTTTGTCAATGTTGTCTTCACATAGGGGTCTGTGGTTGTATATGTTCATCGTTAAAAATAATTGTTATAATCACAATGGGTGCTGAGAGAAAAAGTTAACAATTTGCACATTGTAGGTTATAAGGTACAGAGTACAGGTAAAAAGTATAATAATATTGGATTATATATAATTGAACTACATGTTGTATATATTCTGTAAGATACATATATAACTAAATACTGAGATAAATTATCAGCACTAACAATTGTCCCATGAAGTTTATGGATATATAGACAGAAAAATTATGTAAACAATTAAATAACAGTACTATATCCATATTTTATAATGAATTAATACTTGAAGAAAGTAAATGCAACCTTATAAATTTGGGGCCAAACAATAAGTTGCTCAATAATAAAATACTAGGAAAGAAAAAACTGCTGGAGCTGTGTGCTTTGTGCTATACTACAGGTTCAGCTCCATTAATGAGCAGGCTGGAATTGTTGTTGTGATGTGCTCTGTTCTCTGTTCCAGTGCAAGTTCCTGAGTCACAAAATGTGGTTTATATCCAATGAAAAAAGACAGCATTTTCAACAAGTAGTGCTGGATCAAATGGCAGTCAGCTTGCAGAAGAATGCAAACCAATCCACTCATATCTCATTGTAAAATGCTCCATTCCAAGTAGCCTTGTAAAATGCTCCAGTCTGAGTGGATCAAGGACCTCCACATAAAAGCAGATACACTGAAACTAATAGAAGAGAAAGTGGGGGAAGAGCCTCGAACACATGGACACAGGAAGAAATTTCCTCAACGGAACACCAATGTCTTATACTCTAAGATCAGCAATTAACAAATGGTTCCTCATAATATTGCAAAGCTTCTGTAAGGTAAAGAATCCTGTCAATAGGACAAAATGGCAACCAACATATTGGGAAAAGATCTTTACCAGTCCTACATACAATAGAGGGCTAACATCTGATATATAAAAGAAGTCAAGAAGTAAGACTCCTGAAATGAAATAACCCTATTAAAAATGGGGTACAGAACTAAACAATGAATTCTCAACCGAGGAATATCAAATGGTCGAGAAGACATCCTTATTTATCAGGGAAATGAACATTAAAACAACCCTGAGATTCCACCTCATACCTGTCAGTTTGGCTAAGATCAAAAACTCAGGTGACAATACATGCCTTTGAGAATATAGAGAAAAAGGAACATTCCTTCATTGTTGGTGGAATTGCAAGCTGGGACAAGTACTCCTGAAATCAGTCTGGCAGACTCAGAAAATTGTACATAGTACTCCCTGGTGATCCAGCTATACCACTCCTGTGCCTATACCCAAAAAATGTTCCAACATTTCACAAGGACACATGATCCACTATGTTCATAGCAGCCTTATTTATAATAGCCAGAAGCTGGAAAGGCATACTTCAGCAAAGGAATGGGTACAGAAAATGTGAAACATTTACACAATGGATGTTTACTCAGCTATTAAAAAATGAATATATGAAATTCTTAGGCACATGGATGGAACTATAAAATATCATACTGAGTGAGGTAACTTAGTCACAAATTAACACACATGATATGCACTCACTGATAAGTGGATATTAGCCCTAAAGCTGGGAATACCCAAGATACAATTCACAGACCATATGAAGCTCAGAAGGAAGGAAGAATAAAGAGTGGATGCTTCAGTCCTTCTTAGAAGAGGGAACAAAATATTCACAGGAGGAAATATAAAGAGAAAGTATGGAGCAGAGACTGAAGGAAAGGTCATTCAGAGACTGCTCCACCTGGGGATCCATCCATAGAGTCACCAAACTCAGACACTACTTCTGATGTCAAGATGTGCTTGCTGACAGGAGCCTGATATACCTGTGTCCTGAGAGGCTGTGCCTTAGCCTGACAAATACAGAGGAGGATTTTTGCAGTAAACCATTGTAGGTACAGGGTGCCCATTGGAGGAGCTAAGGAAATGATAGAACGAGCTGAAGGGGTTTGTAACCCCATAAGAAGAACTACAATATCAACCAACCAGACTACCCAGAATTTTGATGGAGTAAACACCCAACAAAAGAGCTAACATGGAGCGACTCATGGCTCCAGCTACATATGTAGTAGAGGATGGCCTTGTTGGACATCAGAGTGAGAAGAGGCCGTTGGTTCTGTGAAGCCTTGATACTTCAGTGTAGGGTAATGGCAGCTGGGCAGGCAAGTGTGGGTGTGTGGGTAGGAACATGCTCATAGAAACAGGGGAGCAGCCATGTGATAGGGGGTTTCTGGAGGAGAAATTGGGAAAGGGGAAAACATTTGAAATGTAATAAAATATCCAAGAAAAGAAAAGAAAAGAAAAAACTACTGGAAACTTACATACTTAGATCACAAATAAATCCTTAAAGCCAAACAAAAGTATGAAATTTGGAAAACTACAGTTAAAAAGCTTACAAAGATTAATAACTATTTAAAAGATGAAAGTAATTTTGAAGTTATAACCACCAAATAGAAAGTATATAGCTTTTATGGAAATTTATAATTATAATTCACCTAACAAATATCAAAGTGTGGGAATCAAGATTAAAAAGGGTGATAAATACAAATGAGGTAATTTTCTGTGACTACCAATACAGAAAACAACTAAAATTATTCCATTGCTATGCATTCTAACATAATTATCTGGCAAATATTACTGTGTAAAAAATATCAATACTTTATGTCATGCCTTGATTTTTGTATTAAGTAACAAAATATTTTTAATATTTTCACGGCTGAAATATAAAAGCAGATCTGGGGAATAATGAATTTAATCCTTTTGATAAAGAATTTACCCTAGTAAATGTACATATATACAATGGAGTAGTGTTCAGCTATTAAAAACAATGACTTCATGAAATTGTTAGGCAAATCAATGGAACTAGAAAATATCCTTTATGAGGTAACCCAGTCACAAAAGAGCACACATGCTATGCACTCACTGATAAGTTGTTATTAGTCCAAAAGCTTGGAATGCCCAAGATACAATTTACAAACCATATGAAGCTTAAGAAGAAGGAAGACCAAAATGTGGATACTTCAGTTTTTCTTAGAATGGGGAACAAAATAATCATGGGAAGAAAAGCGACAAAAGGTGGAGCAGAGACTGAAGGAAAGGTCATCCAGAGATTGCCCCACCGGAGGATCCATTCCATTTGCAGCCACCAAGCCCAAACAATATTGCTGATACCAAGAAGTGCTTCCTGACATTAGCCTGATATGGATGTCTCCCAAGAGGCTCTGCCAGAGCCCTATTGATACGTATGAGGATGCTTGCAGCTAACAATCAGACTGAGCATGGGTATCCCAATGGAGGAGTTAGAGAAAGGACTGAGAGGGACTGAAGGGATTTACAACACCATAGAACAACAATGTCAACTAACACTCCGCTATGCCCCCCTCCACTCCCAGCCACCACCACTTAATAGCACTTAATGTTATAAATTTTCCTCTCATTACTGCTTTCATTGTATCACACAAGTTTGGCTATGTTGTGCATGAATTTTCATTGAATTCTAGATATTCTTTAATTTATTTCTTTCCCAACTAAGTGATCATTGAGTAAAGAGTTGTTCAGTTTCCATGAGTATATGAGCTTTTTGTCATTTCTGATACTGCTGAGGTCCAGCCTTACTGTGTCATGATTTGATAAATGCAAGTGGTTATTTCAATCATTTTGCACCTATTCAGACTTGCTTTGTGGCCAATTATATTGTCAGTTTTGGAGAAGGTTCTGTGAGATGCTGAAAAGAAAGTAATTCTTTTGTTTTGTAGGAGAGGTTCAGTAGATAGCTGTTCAATCCATTTGGTTCATATCATTTGTTAGGTTCATTGTCTCTCTGTTTAGTTTCTATTTCAATTAACTCTCTACTGGTAAGAGTGCAGTTGAAGTCCCCCCACTATTATTGTAGAGAGTTCAATGTGTGATTTGAACTTTGGTGACATTTCTCTTATGAATGTAGGTGTCCCAGGATTTGGGGCATAGATTTTTAGAAATGAGATATCATCTTGGTGGATTTTTCTTTTGTGAGTATAACATGATATTCCGCATAGCAGCTTTTTTCATATAGCTAGAAACTGGAAACATCCCAGATGTCTTCAACCAAAGAATGAATAGAGAAAATGTGGTATAGCTCCACAATGGAATAGTATTCAGCTATTAAAAACAAGGGTATCATAAATGTGCAGGAAAATGGATGGAACTAGAAGATTTCATCCTCAGTTCTCAATGAGACCCAAATGGAGATGCTTGGTATGTACTCACTGAGGAAATTCCCAAGTGAGGACTGAGGATGCTTGAATCTTAGAAGGGAGAAGAATATAATCATGGAAGGCTAGGAAAGAAGGGATCTTGGTGAGAGGTGGGGAGGGGAATAGAAGGAGAGGATCAGTTGTGGCTAGAGACAGTAGAAAGGTTCAGAGGGTCAGAAGAATGAATGGAAATCTGCAGTTGCTAGGGTTGGGGGTGAGAGTAGGGGATTCTCTAGGAAGTCCCAGAGACCTGGGAATAGGAGACTATCTCTGGAGTTAATACAGGTGACCTTAGCTGATGTGCCTAAGAGTGGGGACACGGAACCTGAAGAGGCCACATGTATCCAGGCAGGAGCTTTGATGGAGTGGTAGGACAACAATCCATCCACAAAACATTTGACCCAAAATTTATTCTGTCGAAAGAAATTTAGGGACAAAGATGGAGGAGAGACTGAAAGAATGGGTAACCAATAACTGCCTGAACATTTTTTTCTCAACTCATCTCTTTATTTCAGTCCCCAACTCCTGGGGACATTCCCTTGAAACCTGTAGGCCATTATAGCCAAGGAAGCAAGTTGTCTAACTGTGGTTCTTTCCTGATATTCCATTCCTCTGATTCCAATCCCTCAATAAGACCTTCCACTGCAGCCTACCCTTCCTCTTTGTTCTACTGCAATCTGCATTGTTTCCAGTATCCTCCAAACTTCTTCCCCACTAACTGTGTTATCATAGCCCAGAAACTCTAGCAGGCTTTTCTAGAAACCTGGCAGTCATGACTGACAAAAAAGCCAGTAAGTTGAGCTTATGATCTCCATTCTCCCACCTATCCACCATATCCAATTCCCCAGTCCCATCTCTAGGTATTTAGTAGACTACCTGTTGTGGCTGCTTCTCATTTTTTACCCCTTTCCTAAAAGATTGAACAGATCCTGGTAAAAAAAATTCTGCTTTCCTCAAAGCAATGAAACCACCAGCACTCCCTTTTAGTCCATCTCCATTTTTCAGTGTCAGCCCCTGATATCTAGGAACACATTTTATCCAGAATCACAAGGGCCACACCTTTCAGATCATTGTAAAATTTCCTATCAGGCAACACACAGAAACCACACTATTGTAACAACCAAGTTTGCAACAGAAACTGAAGAAAAATACCTAATAATGACAAGACTAGATATCAGCATTTGAAGTTGTTATTTTCACAAGCCCAGATGCTTAGACACCAGCATAAAAATGCAGTGAGTAACTGTCAGGATAATATGTAACCATTAGAGTTCAACAACCCTCCAACCTATGAATATTCCAACATAGCTGAAACACAGGGAAGAGACCTTAAAACAGCATTTATGAATATAATAGGTGTACTTAAAAGCAAATGATGAAATCTTTGAAAGAAATCTATGAAAACACAAATAATGGGAGGAAATGATTAAAACAATATCTTTATTTACAATTGATACAATAGTATCACACAAATGTGACCATGAAAATTCCACTCCAACAGGGATTAAACACATTCAGCAAAAAAGGCTAGAAAGAAAATTCAGTAGCCCTCCTATATATAAATAACAAATGAAGTGAAAAAAAAGTATTGTGGAACCAACTCATATCATAATAGCCTTAAATTATATGAAATATGCTTGCTTGCTGGTCAAACTGGATATCTGTATGCAGAAGAATTCAAGTAGACCCATACTCATTACCTTGCACAAAACTCAAGTTCAAGAGGATCAAGCACCTCAAAATCCAACCCAACCCAACCAACCAACAAAACAAACAAACAAACAAAAAGATACAATGAACTTGATAGGAAAGAAAGTGGAAAATATTGTTGAAATCATTGGCCCAGGAAAAGACTTCCTGAACAGAATACTAATACTAATACTGAGATAAAACAATTAATAAGTGGGAAATCATGATGCTGAAAAACTTTAGTTGGGCAAAGGATACAGCAAATTGGACAACAATCCTGTCTTCAAAATAGAAATTGAATTTTTACCTCTTCTAGAGGACTAATATTATATATATACATATATATTAGTATATAGATTATAAACATATAATTCATATTTATATATCAATCAATAAACTATATATCAAGAAGCCAAATAATATAATTAAAATTAAAAGTGGGTTGCAGAATTAGGTAGATAATTCTTAATAGTGCAAACTGAAATGGCTGAGAAGTATTTAAATATATGTTTAAAATTCTTAGTCATTGGAAATTGCAAATCAAAACTATTTAGGGATTTCATCATACACACACACACACACACACACACACACACACACACACATATGTATGATAGTCAATAAAACATCTGACAACTCACGTTTGTGAGGATGTGGAACAAGGAAAACACTCCTGTATTTCTGTCTGGATTGCTGCTATGGCAATCAACATGGTGGCTCCTAGGAAGATGGGGATTGATTTTCATCTGTATCCAGCTATACAGTCTTGGACATATACCTAAAGAAGACTTTATCCTACCACAGAGACACTTGTCCAACAGTGTTTATTTGGTGCTCTATTCAAACATTTGGAAATTAGTAAGAATATCCTAGATATCCCTCAACAGAAGAATGAATAATTAATATGTGGTAATTTGCCTTAAAAATAGAAACATAAAATTTTCAGTAAATAGATAGAAAGAGAGAAAAAATCTTGAGTGAGGTAATCCAGTTGCAGAAAGACAAAATGAATAAACAAACCAAACAATATTCTCTAATCAACATGATCTATTACATATGAACTCATAGGGTCTGAGGTTGAATGAACATGGCCTACAAGAGTCTTCACAGTTGGGGTCTTAGGGTTGAGGGGGAAAAGTTGACACATGAACCCATTTGTAACTCAGAAATACTCTCCAAATTATAAGTACTTATAAATGAAACTTTAATAATCTCTAAAGGATTGTCACTGGGGAAACAAAGTTCCCTTAAGGATAAACATGTACAGAAGTGGATGGCCACCAGAAGATGAGATATCTTTGGAACTTCACTGTCTCCTGTGTCAGGATTCTTGTTTAAATTTTATGTGAATATATATATATATATATATATATATATATATATATATTCTCTTTTTACTTTACATGATGCTTTTGCTTATATTATGGCTTACAGTTTAATGTTTTCATGAAATTCTTTAGTGTATAAACCAATGGGTCTTTTGTGCCTTCTTGTGGGCTCTTTTCCTTCTGTGTTGTTTTGTCTAATTCTGATGTTAATTTTTCCTTTATCTTATTTTATATTAAAGCCTGTTCTGTTCTAATGAATGACAGAGAGGGAGTAGATCAATATAGGGGTGATGGGAGGAAGCTGGAAGGAGTTGAAGGAGAGGAGGCAGTAATCAGGATATAATATGTGAGGGGGGAATTCATTTTCATAAAAGCAAGGAAATAATTCATCTGGTAACTGAAAAAAGATCCATAGCAATTATTTTAAATTTACAGAACACTTTCTAACTCAGATGACTGGAAACACATTATTTGAGATGAATTACAGTTTTTATTGTTCAGTTATAATTACTACTAGGCTTACACTAACAAGCTCTTAGAGCATGGGCTGCCTTTATGTAGTTCGGATGTTCACTTACACTCCATGTGTGTGTAAACAAATTAGAAAACAGAAGAAAGACTGGTAGGAGTGTGAAACTAGAGTACACAAGATGAAAGTCTCCTGTCTGTAGACATGGCTTCAGCTTCACCGTCTCAGCTGGCACCCCCTTAGTTATAGACGTACAACTGCACTGTACATTTTTGTGTGTGTGTGTCAACACAGAAATCATTTGAAAAGTGTTTGACAAATGTATTTATTTTCACCTGGGAAAAACAGAATGGTGTAGAGATAAAAAAATCGATGTTAATACATTCAATATCTGTCATGAAGAATTATGATAAGAGGTTTTTTTTTTTTTGTATGTGACAGAACTAAACTAGGAACCGTGTTGATACAACACATCAGGGACATGTCAGAATCAGCTCTAAAGATTATAAACAGTTACATACTAATCTGAAAATTCTATGTGATCTGTCAGAACAAAGAACAGCAATGATGTTTCCATAGTGCCTTAGATTGAAAAAAGGGATTTCTCCAAACCATTTCAGATTTAGTTCTGTATTTTAACAAGATAAGAACTGCTGCATAGCTATATTTTTCACAGCAAAAGCTGGAGTTCGAGCCATAAATTTCAATATTTCTCATAATTTGTTTTGTCCTCTTCTGCTACATTTAGGAAAAACAAATAACTATAACATTTACTTCATTTTTAGTGATACCTTTTTATGTATTAATAAATAAACGTGTTTCTGTGAAACAATTATGAAAATAAGATGATAAACAAGGAGTAAATAAAATTTAACAGGAAAAGCATAAAGTAGCTGTCCTTATTTAAGTTCAAATTATACAAGATATACAATGATAAACCCTAACACAGTGCAGTTTATAATAAATTGTTTTATCAGAATTTTGTTTTCTTCCTGAATGTTTTCTCCTGTCTAATCTGTGATTATGCAAAACATTTCACACAAACTTACTTGCATTAAATCCTATCTACTCACACTTGTATTGTCACCAGTTTATAGAATTCAAATAAATTTTATTGCTAAAATAATGTTAGCTGGAATGTATTAGGTTTTCATTTAATCTAAAAAGGAAGGACTTCAACTTGGTCTCTTATCATTTTTTTAGTAAAAGCAGATTTTTTTCTCATATCTCTGAACAAAAATGTCTTAGTGATGTTTTCCATTCCTGTGATAAGACAGCAAGGCCGTAATCAATTTGAAGAGTAAAAGATTTATTTCACTTCCACTTTTACATGATAGGTAGGCCATCACTGAGAGATGCCAAGACAGGAACTGGAGGCAGAAACTGGAGGCAGGAACTGGAGCAGATGTCATGCAGTAATGCTTCTTTCTGCCTTGTTCCACATGTCTTGCTTACCTTTCTTTCTTTCTTTCTTCCTTCCTTCCTTTCTTTCTTTCTTTCTTTCTTTCTTTCTTTCTTTCTTTCTTTCTTTCTTGAAGTAGACAATATTTTTATTTAACTTCATTAAAATTAAAAAAAGATTAGTATTATTTTATCATTTCAAAATCAGATAGATTATTAGATGTCATAAACAAAAATTTAAAATCTACTTACAAAAATATTTAAAGTTGAGGAAAATGTTAGTAACTTAGAAGACTTGATTATCAATTGTGTTGGAAATTGTTATGTAGCATTTTCAAAGTCCACATGAATGAATTCTCAGCCTGAAAATGTCTGTATCCTCCTAGAAGTGAGTTACAATTACATGGAATCAGTCTGAGTTTTAAAAGCAGAGTGAATCTTTGGCATGATGGCCTTTTTGCTTTGTAACTTGGTGAAATCATTTGTTTTTTTATCTTCTGAAACAGACTCTGTAACTAATTTTGAATTTTAATTATCATAGTTAATGATTTTACAATGCTGTGTTATGTTTCTTTAATAGATCAAATCTTAAAAATTGTTTAAATACGTGTTCATTAACACAATATAAATAATCTAAGTAAGCATTAGAGTCTAAAGAGAAACTGTTTATGGATTTCACATTGTTTTCTTATAAAACTCAGAATTCCCAGCCTAGGGAGGCACCACATACAATGGGTTGGGCCTTGCAATACCTGTCCTTAATAAAGAAAATACCCCTACAGGATTGAGCCACGTTCGATTGAGTTGCTGGCCAAAGAGACATAGACAATAGGTTACTGCCACAAACTGACGACAAACTCTTATTGCTGAGGACAACACCCCCATGGCTCAGTGAACCTGAAGAAATCAAGATGTTATTGATACTTTAATGTTACATGTTAGTGTGTTTGGTACAGGAAAGTACTCTGCACACTACCAAAAGAAAAGTATAAACAACAGTCCAGCTACAAACCTTTTCATCTATAATGGTGTCCTACCCTGCAAGATGTGCTAGGACAATGGTGGCAGGAATCTTGTGGTAATAATCACTGAATAACTGATTTGACTCAAGGCCCACTCTAGGAGATGAAACTTGTACCTGATACTGCTTGTCTGACAAAAAATCAAAAGACTACATAACCCAAGGACCTAGGATAAATTGCTGACGTAAAACAAACAGAAACTAAAATAAAACCCCAAAAGAAGTGATAAGATTCCTAATAATATTCTGCTATACTCATAGATGAGTGCTTTATTCAACCACCCTCAGAGAAGCTTCCTCCTGCAGCAGATGAGACCAATACACAGATCTCTAGCCAGATGTTATTCAGAAAGTGAGAGGCTTTGGAATATTCAGCCATAAAGAGAAACTCTCCTTCAAATTCCTCCACTCAGACCTCAGGGAATCCCATGAAAGTACAGGGACAAGAGGCATGAGTCAGAGAGCATGTTGAATAACATAAACAAAGCCTTTCAAATTAATAAAATAGAGAACAGAATTGAGGTGCAGTAAACTTTAAACTCTTAAAGCCAATCTTCAGTAAGCTACATTATTGAACAAGGTCATATCTCTTAAAAATTCATAATTCATCTATGGACCAGGTGTCAAAATATCTGAGCCTGTTAGGCATTCTCTCTCTCTCTCTCTCTCTCTCTCTCTCTCTCTCTCTCTCTCTGTGTGTGTGTGTGTGTGTGTGTGTGTGTGTGTGTGTGTGTAAGTAGTCTGTATTTAGTTATAAAAGACATCACAGGCTTCTTTCAATATCATTGTAAGTAAACTGGTTTTTTAATTTTTATTTTTCTTTGATATTTTATTATTTACATTTCAAATGTTTTATCCCCCCTCCCATACCCTCTGCCTCCTTCCCCTGCTTCTATGATGATGCTCCTATTCCTACCCACCCACTCCAACTTCAATGCCCTGGCATTTCCCTACATTGGGGAAATGAGCCTTCATAGGACCAAGGGTTTTTCTTCTTATTGATGCTGGACAATGTCATCCTCTGCTACATATGTGGCTGGAGTCATGGATCCCTCCATGTGTTATATTTGGTTGGTAGTTTAGTCCCTGGGAGCTCTGGTGGGTTCTTGAAGGTTGATAATGGTTTTCTTCCTATGACGTCGCGAACTCCTTCAGCTACTTCAGCCCTTTCCCTAACTCCGCCATTGGGGTCCCCTTGTTCATTCCAATGGTTAGCTGCAACCATCCTCATCTGTATCAGTAGGGCTCTGGCAGAGCCTCTCAGGAGACACCCAAATCTGTCACCTGATAGAAAGCACCTCTTGGCATCAGCAATAGTGACTGGGTTTAATGGCTGCATACACAGGTAGGGCAGTCGGTGTATGACCTTTTCTTCAGTCCCTGCTCACTCTTTGTCCCTGTATTTCCTTCCATGAATATTTTGTTCTGGCTTCTAAGAAGGAATGAAGCATTCACACTTTGGTCTTCATTCTTCTTGAGCTGCATATGCTCTGTGAATTTTTTCTTAGTTATTCCTAGCTTTTGGGCTGTTGGGGGCATTCTCATTCAAACCACTACATTCTTTTTTTCTTTCGTGGTTATAGCTTCAAGCTTCTGCCTTGAATCCCTACCTTGATACTTTAGATGATTAACTATAACCTATGAAATGAAATAGACTATTTCCTGCTCAAAACACTTTTGGTAGCAGTGTTTATCATAAAAACAGAAGCAAACTAAAACAGAAATTGTTATCAAGCGTGACACATTGCTGTGATAGTTCTAGCCATGTTGGTTTGGGGGATGCCCTCTGGAAGTATTTTAAACTTTAGGCTGGAAAATCTGTTGAGTGCTCAGAGAGGAATGGGCAGCTCTTTAGATGTTTTGATGGTAAGAATGCTGAGAAATGCTGGGAAGATTGGGAATTCTCTCAAAAATTTTCTCCCGGCTATTTGTGTGATATATTTGGTTTAAAAATCTGTAGAAGTAAAAGCTATGTTTCATGAGTACAATAAAGGCTGGTCACCTAGGGCTGAAAAATTTGTTGCAGTTATTAAGAGGTAACATTATTTGGGTGGAGTCATTTGAGAAGAGTTGACTCAGTGTCGACACAGAGACCCACTAGGATGAAATGAGTCAAAACTACATCCAACTGGCAGTAGAGTTTGTCAAATGTATTGTACTGAGCTTGAAGGCTTGAAGTACTATTGAGAGTGACTGAGATTTGGGCATATGAGGAGAAGTCTTCAAAACACATTTGCGAAGGCAAACCCTTTAGGTAACACAGGTAATTGGATATTTTACAAAGACAAAACATGTATGGAGTGAAACTGTTCTAAAGTTTTAAGACAGGCTGAGTGTATAGACCTTCCTGAAAGATTAGAAGTGAATCCCACATGTTGTGCACTGAGATTTTGCAGCATTGGATCTTGAAGTTTGCCTTTTTACTATGGCTTGCTTCTTCATTTTGGGATAAGGATGTATATAACAATTTTTTATTCTATGGTAGCCCACAGCAGACAAACTCAGGACAGTTAAAGAAACAATGAAGCTTCAAAATGGTGGAATTTTTAAAATTGTAGGAATTTTACATTTTGTCTGTCTTTAAATTATGGCTTAGACAATCCAGTGTACACACACAGACACACATACACACGTACACACACATATACATAAATGAGAGCAATGTGGGTTATAGGACACTGTGGGGTACTAAGATAAAGGCCAGTATGTCTCAGGATCTTAGGAAGCCAGTACCCATCTTCAGCACTTCCATTTATGATTTGAAAATTTGCTTCATTATCTTCATCATTTCTATCCCCTCCCCCACTTTCAACTGTTCCAGGATCCTATCAACACATCTATTTTGTGCACAATAATTTTGCTTCACATCCTCCTTTTCTTTAAATATTTACTTTATTTGCATAAATATTTTACCTGCATATTTGTTTGTGTACATGCCCACCCGGTGCCTATGGAGGCTAGAAAAATGTATCAGATCCATGGAAACTGGAACTGCAAATGTTATGAGCTGTCAAGGGGATGCTGGTAATCCAACCCAGGTCCTCGAGAAGAGAAGCAAATGCTCATAAGTACTGTGGCATCTCTCCAGCCCTTGCATTGCCTGTTCGGAGCACCTTTCTTTCTATGTGCCTTTGTAAGTGGCAGGCCTAGCATAGCAATCCCTTCTTTACAAGACAAAGTTGCTAGTGCACTTTTAATACCCGGTGTAATCTTTTATTTCTATGATGCCAATAAATTCCACTATTTACTTTTATCTTACTATTTCTTAACTGAGTACAATAATTGCTGCTAACCTGAAGAGCAGCGCTCCTCACCTTGTGGGTCACAGTGCCTTTGGGAGTCGGAGGAATTCCACAGGGGTCACCTGAGATAAAAAGCACCATGATTCATTAGAATAGTAAAATTACAATTATGAAGCAGCAACAAAGATAATTATATGGTTGAGAGGTTAGCGCAACATGAGTAACTTGTATTAATGGGTCACAGCAGTAGGAAGATGGAGAACCACTCCTGTGGAGGAACGAGCAACCTACCAGAGTCCATTCTTTCTAAAAACATGCCTCTCAGTCCCCAGAAGCCATCACCTTTTAATAGCTCCTCAGCATGTGGAAAAACCTGAGACAAAAATGGTTTGATCATCTGCTCTCTCTGATGCATCCTGATGCTCTTATATTCAGAGGCTAAGAACTATATTTCAGCCTTGGGCGGGGGGAACTGTATGCTTCATCTCTGGTACAAAATATTGGGAAATTTAGTTATGATTGGGGAGTGTATAAGAAAGTTTGCCTTAATACTAAGGACTTATGCCCCCATCAGAACTCTACAGAATTCTCAAGCCAACCCTTGCCATTCACGACTTTTCCTTCCTCTTTTTTAATTATTATAGTTACAACCTACAATCTACTGAGCGTTTCATGTTGCTTCTGCACATAGATATTTAGGGATTGGCTACTTTGGATTAGATAAGATGATTCTCCCTATTTTAGTAGCTACTGATTGTGTCTAGCTCTTTATCTAGTAATGGGGCCTTGTAATATTTCCTCTATATATCTTGGTACATTTCCTATTATTTATGTGGGTCTTATATTGGACTGAAAATGCTAACCTTTTCTCTGGATTTTAACAAGTGGAAAACAAGAAGCCTCATACTTCTGAATTTTTTTAAATGTGCATTTAATGAGGGGTGAGATCTATTCTTATCTCCTGGTCTACATGTAAGTATGCAGAATATAGTTAGAAACTGTATTAATTGATGTCAACAGCAGTGGTAGTTTCAATTGTAGGGCCCGTGACCACTCCAGCCATAGGCAGTTGACTAGGTTTGTAGTATAAGACATAAATGCACTCTTTTTTTTTTTCCGGAGCTGGGGACCGAACCCAGGGTGTTGCACTTGCTAGGCAAGCGCTCTACCACTGAGCTAAATCCCCAACCACTCATAAATGCACTCTTAATGAGCAAGCCTTGCATACTATTACATAATTATTGATTGCTTCCAGAATATAAGTTCTACAGTTACACCGTTATGGATATCTTATCAAGTTTGACATGCTTTGGTTCAAAGACTTCACAGATGAGTATGCTATTAACTGCTATTCTTCCACTGTAGCTTGCACAGTACTCTGATACTATGAGAGCTAAGTCTCAGACAGGAAGCTATTTAGTTAATTCTACTTGTGTTTAAAGTATATGATGTTTTCCTCAATAGTGTTTTACCTTCTACTTTTGGGGCAAGCATGGTCAATGGCAATAAACTATTTTTTGAGAGTCTTTTTTGTCTCTCCTGACTAACAATTTGAAAGACTGTTTTCCTTTCTGAGCCCAGAAGGATTTGGCTAAATAGAATAATAAATGATAAATAATAGAGAGAAGCAGGCAAATAATTTTCTTCAACTTTATCATAAAATTCCCCTTATACTAGATAATCTGCACACTTAGTAACATAGTTAAGTGTGTTTATGGAAAACTGTGAGGCAGGGTAATAAATGCTCATCATGCTTCTAATCTTGTCACACTTCATATTCCATTCATTTCCATCATTAACACTTCAGTCACATATTTCAAAAACATTGTCAGGTGAAAAGACCATATTCTATATATATACAGTAATTTTTTATATTTATTACCTACTATTATCATATAACTTTTGTTTGTTTAAGACAGTGTCTTGTTACATAGCCTCGTCTGTCCTAGAAACTGCTATGTCAACCATACTGCATTAAACTCTGCAATAAAGTGCTTTGAGGTTGAAAACTATTTATTTTCCGGAGCTCAGGACCGAACCCAGGACCTTGTGCTTGCTAGGCAAGCACACTACCACTGAGCTAAATCCCTAAACCCTGAAAACTATTTTTACAGAACTACAGATCATAGAATTTTCCCCAATCATATAAAATTATAATTAGAAATTATAATTTGCAAATAGCCTAGAGTAACTAAACATTAAGTCAGATGATCTATGGTGTGTGGTTCTGTTCTTTTAATTTTTTAATATTTCTTTATTGTTTTATATGTATTCGTATTTTACCTGAATGTGCTTGTATATACATGTCTTGTGTGTATAGAATACCCAAAAAGGTCAAAAGAGTATCCTTGATCCCCTGGGACATATGGTTGTGAGTCACCATGTGGGTACTGCAAGAGAAATAAGTGATCATAACCCCTGAACCAACTCTCCAATTCTTTTGTTTTTATTGTGCTCATTGAAACAATAAGAACCTGTTTGTTAGTACATCCATCATCAAAACATGAAATTATGGCGACAATTTATCTAACCATTTTTGTTTTGACATTTTGATTTTGTTCACTTGTGTTGAGGATACAAGATTGCTTCAAAGTCCTGGCTGTGACCTCTTTATGGACACAAAGTGTAGATTAGCAGTTGCAAATAAAGACACGGAGGTTTCTCTTGCTTATAATATATATATATATATATATATATATATATATATATATATATATATGAGATATTTAAAGACATATGATGATAAAAATAACTATAATAAAATAAATACTTTAAATAACTAGAAATATTAAATGCTAAATATTAAGAACACAAAAAGATAAAGAGACAGAGGCTGTCATTCAGTTGTATAACAATATCTTACCAAGACCCAAACTGTAGGTTTGATTCTCAGCGACATAAAAAAAAAACAAACAGGAAATGAAACATGTGTAGTTTAAAAGTATAGGGAAATGATATCAGTAGAAATGATAAAATATGAATAAGAATATTTTATATAGCCTTTAATCCTATGGGTTATATATAATTATAAATAAATTTGAAGTGGTAGAACTCTTCTTCAGTGAAAAACAGTTTTAAAAGTGTAAGAAAGATATTAAGTAAAAGATAAAACATGTACTAGCTAGAAAAAAACATTAAATGAGTGGTCTGGGTTAGTATATACTTTTGCAATCCCTTTCAGCTCCCTCAATCTGTTCCATAATTCTTCTACAGGGGTCCCCTACCTCATTGCAATGGTTGGCTGTAAGTATCTATATCTGTCTCAGTCAGCTGCTGGTAGAGCTTCACAGAGGACAGTCATGTGTAGGCTCCTGTGTGCAAGCACAAGATGGAATCAGCAATAGTGTCATGTAGAGCTTTGGTGCCTGCACATAGGAGGTATCCTAAGTTGGGCTGGTGTAAGGATGGTCTTTCCTTTAGTCTCTGCTACAATTTTGTCCCTACATTTCCTTTAGATAGAAATAATTCTTGGTCAAAATTTTAGAGGATGGATAAATGTCCCCATGTCTCAAATGGGGGCCATGTGTGTCTACTGGAAGTCATCTCTTAGTGTCTATTATCCCACTCTTGGGCATTTTGACTAAGGTTATCTTCATTGAATCTTGGGAACCTCTTACATCTCTGGTCTCTGAAACTTTTTAGAAATTGCCACTGTTCCCCACCCCACCCTGCCACATATTTATATTCACTTCCCTGGCCCTCTGGGTTTTTTTTCTTTTCTCCTCAATACCTGATCCCTCCCTCCTTTCTCCCCACTCCCCTATTCCACTTAGGTCCCTCACTCCCTCTGTCTTTGGTGATTATTTTGTTCCTCCTTCTAAGTGGGATCGACGTACCCATACCTGGGTCTTCCTTCTTGTTAAGTTCCACAAGGTCTCTGAGTTTTATCATGTACAATCTGAACTTTCTGTCTAATATCCACATCTCAGTGAGATCTGATGATGTTTTGTAGTGGGATCTGAAGATGTTTTAAATTTTCTTTCTGTTGTTATGTCTCCCTTTTCCTTTCTTCTCTGTGCTTTCTGTTTTTTTTTTGTTTGTTTGTTTGTTTTGTTTGTTTGGTTTTGGTTTTGTTTTTAATTGTTATTGAAGACCAACCTTAGTCTGTGGTGATTTGATAGAACGCATGGGGTTATTTCAATCTTCCTTTATTGCCTGAGGTTTCTTTTGTGTCTAATTATATGTTCAGTTTTGGAGAAGGTATCATGAGGTGCTGAGGAGAAGTTATATTCTTTTGTTTTAGGATGAAATGTTCTACAGATATCTGTTAAATCCATTTGGTTCATAATTCTGATAGTTTCACTGTGTCCCTGTTTAGCTTCTATTTCCATGACTTCCATTGGTGAGAGTGGGGTGTTGAAGTCTCCCACTATTATTGTGTGAGGTTCAATGTGAGTTTTGAGTTTTACTATAATTTCTTTTACACATGTGTGTGCCCTTGCATTTGGTGCATAGATGTTCCGAATTGAAAGTTCATCTTGGTAGCTTTTCCATTTGATGAGTATGAAGTGTCCTCCTCCATCTCTTTTGATAACTTTGGTTAAAAGTCTATTTTATTGGATATTAAGATGGCTACTCCAGCTTGTTTCTTGGGACCATTTGCTTGGAAATTTTTTTCCAGCCTTCTTGTATGAGATAGTGTTTGTCTTTGTCACTGATGTATATTTCTGCAACAATATACTGTGTGCTATTTATATTTCTAGCCTGTTAGTCTATATTTTTATTAGAGAATTGAGTCTAAAAATGTGAGATTTTAAAGACCAAAGATTGTTGGTTCCTGTTATTTTTGTTGTCAGTGATTTTATGTTTCCATGGTTCTCTTATTTTAGGTTTGTTGTGAGATGAATAAGTTTTTGACTTTTTTTTTTTATTAACTTGAGTATTTCTTATATACATTTCGAGTGTTATTCCCTTTCCCGGTTTCCGGGCAAACATCCCCCTCCCCCCTCCCCTTCCTTATGGGTGTTCCCCTCCCAACCCTCCCCCCATTGCCGCCCTCCCCCCATAGACTAGTTCACTGGGGGTTCAGTCTTAGCAGGACACAGGGCTTCCCCTTCCACTGGTGCTCTTACTAGGATATTCACTGCTACCTATGGGGTCAGAGTCCAGGGTCAGTCCATGTATAGTCTTTAGGTAGTGGCTTAGTCTCTGGAAGCTCTGGTTGCTTGGCATTGTTGTACTTTTGGGGTCTCGAGCCCCTTCAAGCTCTTCCAGTTCTTTCTCTGATTCCTTCAATAGGGGACCTATTCTCAGTTCAGTGGTTTGCTGCTGGCATTCGCCTCTGTATTTGCTGTATTCTGGCTGTGTCTCTCAGGAGCGATCTACATCCGGCTCCTGTTGGTCTGCACTTCTTTGCTTCATCCATCTTGTCTAATTGGGTGGCTGTATATGTATAGGCCACATGTGGGGCAGGCTCTGAATGGGTGTTCCTTCAGTCTCTGTTTTAATCTTTGCCTCTCCCTTCCCTGCCAAGGGTATTCTTTTTCCTCATTTAAAGAAGGAGTGAAGCATTCACATTTTGATCATCCGTCTTGAATTTCGTTTGTTCTAGGGATCTAGGGTAATTCAAGCATTTGGGCTAATAGCCACTTATCAATGAGTGCATACCATGTATGTCTTTCTGTGATTGGGTTAGCTCACTCAGGATGATATTTTCCATTTCCAACCATTTGCCTATGAATTTCATAAACTCGTTGTTTTTGATAGCTGAGTAATATTCCATTGTGTAGATGTACCACATTTTCTGTATCCATTCCTCTGTTGAAGGGCATCTGGGTTCTTTCCATTTTCTGGCTATTATAAATAAGGCTGCGATGAACATAGTGGAGCACGTGTCTCTTTTATATGTTGAGGCATCTTTTGGGTATATGCCCAAGAGAGGTATAGCTGGATCCTCAGGCAGTTCAATGTCCAATTTTCTGAGGAACCTCCAGACTGATTTCCAGAATGGTTTTACCAGTCTGCAACCCCACCAACAATGGAGGAGTGTTCCTCTTTCTCCACATCCTCGCCAGCATCTGCTGTCACCTGAGTTTTTGATCTTAGCCAATCGCACTGGTGTGAGGTGAAATCTCAGGGTTGTTTTGATTTGCATTTCCCTTATGACTAAAGATGTTGAACATTTCTTTAGGTGTTTCTCAGCCATTCGGCATTCCTCAGCTGTGAATTCTTTGTTTAGCTCTGAACCCCATTTTTTAATAGGGTTATTTGTTTCCCTGCGGTCTAACTTCTTGAGTTCTTTGTATATTTTGGATATAAGGCCTCTATCTGTTGTAGGATTGGTAAAGATCTTTTCCCAATCTGTTGGTTGCCATTTTGTCCTAACCACAGTGTCCTTTGCCTTACAGAAGCTTTGCAGTTTTATGAGATCCCATTTGTCGATTCTTGATCTTAGAGCATAAGCCATTGGTGTTTTGTTCAGGAAATTTTTTCCAGTGCCCATGTGTTCCAGATGCTTCCCTAGTTTTTCTTCTATTAGTTTGAGTGTGTCTGGTTTGATGTGGAGGTCCTTGATCCACTTGGACTTAAGCTTTGTACAGGGTGATAAGCATGGATCGATCTGCATTCTTCTACATGTTGCCCTCCAGTTGATCCAGCACCATTTGCTGAAAATGCTATCTTTTTTCCATTGGATGGTTTTGGCTCCTTTGTCAAAAATCAAGTGACCATAGGTGTGTGGGTTCATTTCTGGGTCTTCAATTCTATTCCGTTGGTCTATCTGTCTGTCTCTGTACCAATACCATGCAGTTTTTATCACTATTGCTCTGTAATACTGCTTGAGTTCAGGGATAGTGATTCCCCCTGAAGTCCTTTTATTGTTGAGGATAGCTTTAGCTATCCTGGGTTTTTTGTTATTCCAGATGAATTTGCAAATTGTTCTGTCTAACTCTTTGAAGAATTGGATTGGTATTTTGATGGGGATTGCATTGAATCTGTAGATTGCTTTTGGTAAAATGGCCATTTTTACTATATTAATCCTGCCAATCCATGAGCATGGGAGATCTTTCCATCTTCTGAGGTCTTCTTCAATTTCTTTCCTCAGTGTCTTGAAGTTCTTATTGTACAGATCTTTTACTTGCTTGGTTAAAGTCACACCGAGGTACTTTATATTATTTGGGTCTATTATGAAGGGTGTCGATTCCCTAATTTCTTTCTCGGCTTGTTTCTCTTTTGTATAGAGGAAGGCAACTGATTTATTTGAGTTAATTTTATACCCAGCCACTTTGCTGAAGTTGTTTATCAGCTTTAGTAGTTCTCTGGTGGAACTTTTGGGATCACTTAAATATACTATCATGTCATCTGCAAATAGTGATATTTTGACCTCTTCTTTTCCGATCTGTATCCCTTTGATCTCCTTTTGTTGTCTCATTGCTCTGGCTAGAACTTCAAGAACTATATTGAATAAGTAGGGAGAGAGTGGGCAGCCTTGTCTAGTCCCTGATTTTAGTGGGATTGCTTCAAGTTTCTCTCCATTTAGTTTAATGTTAGCAACTGGTTTGCTGTATATGGCTTTTACTATGTTTAGGTATGGGCCTTGAATTCCTATTCTTTCCAGGACTTTTATCATGAAGGGGTGTTGAATTTTGTCAAATGCTTTCTCAGTATCTAATGAAATGATCATGTGGTTCTGTTCTTTCAGTTTGTTTATATAATGGATCACGTTGATGGTTTTCCGTATATTAAACCATCCCTGCATGCCTGGGATGAAGCCTACTTGATCATGGTGGATGATTGTTTTGATGTGCTCTTGAATTCGGTTTGCCAGAATTTTATTGAGTATTTTTGCGTCGATATTCATAAGGGAAATTGGTCTGAAAGTTCTCTTTCTTTGTTGTGTCTTTGTGTGGTTTAGGTATAAGAGTAATTGTGGCTTCGTAGAAGGAATTCGGTAGGGCTCCATCTGTTTCAATTTTGTGGAATAGTTTGGATAATATTGGTATGAGGTCTTCTATGAAAGTTTGATAGAATTCTGCACTAAATCCGTCTGGACCTGGGCTCTTTTTGGTTGGGAGACCTTTAATGACTGCTTCTATTTCCTTAGGAGTTATGGGGTTGTTTAACTGGTTTATCTGTTCCTGATTTAACTTCAGTACCTGGTATCTGTCTAGGAAATTGTCCATTTCCTGAAGATTTTCAAATTTTGTTGAATATAGGTTTTTATAGTAAGATCTGATGATTTTTTGAATTTCCTCCGAATCTGTAGTTATGTCTCCCTTTTCATTTCTGATTTTGTTAATTTGGACGCACTCTCTGTGTCCTCTCGTTAGTCTGGCTAAGGGTTTATCTATCTTGTTGATTTTCTCAAAGAACCAACTTTTGGTTCTGTTGATTCTTTCTATGGTCCTTTTTGTTTCTACTTGGTTGATTTCAGCTCTGAGATTGATTATTTCCTGACTTCTACTCCTCCTGGTTGTATTTGCTTCTTTTTGTTCTAGAGCTTTTAGGTGTGCTGTCAAGCTGCTGACATATGCTCTTTCCTGTTTCTTTCTGCAGGCACTCAGCGCTATGAGTTTTCCTCTTAGCACAGCTTTCATTGTGTCCCATAAGTTTGAGTATGTTGTATCTTCATTTTCATTAAATTCTAAAAAAGTTTTAAATTTCTTTCTTTATTTCTTCCTTGACCAGGTTATCATTGAGTAGAGCATTGTTCAATTTCCACGTATATGTGGGCATTCTTCCCTTATTGTTATTGAAGACCAGTTTTAGGCCATGGTGGTCTGATAGCACGCATGGGATTATTTCTATCTTTCTGTACCTGTTGAGGCCCGTATTTTGACCAATTATATGGTCAATTTTGGAGAAAGTACCATGAGGAGCTGAGAAGAAGGTATATCCTTTTGCTTTAGGATAGAATGTTCTATAAATATCCGTTAAGTCCATTTGGCTCATGACTTCTCTTTGTCTGTCGACATCACTGTTTAATTTCTGTTTCCATGATCTGTCCATTAATGAGAGTGGGGTGTTGAAATCTCCCACTATTATTGTGTGAGGTGAGATGTGTGTTTAGAGCTTTAGTAAGGTTTCTTTTACGTATGTAGGTGCCCTTGTATTTGGGGCATAGATATTTAGGATTGAGAGTTCATCTTGGTTGATTTTTCCTTTGATGAATATGAAGTGTCCTTCCTTATCTTTTTTGATGACTTTTAATTGAAAATTGATTTTATTTGATATTAGAATGGCTACTCCAGCTTGCTTCTTCTTACCATTTGCTTGGAAAGTTGTTTTCCAGCCTTTCACTCTGAGGTAGTGTCTGTCTTTGTCTCTGAGGTGTGTTTCCTGTAGGCAGCAGAATGCAGGGTCCTCGTTGCGTATCCAGTTTGTTAATCTATGTCTTTTTTTGGGGAGTTGAGGCCATTGATATTGAGAGATATTAAGGAATAGTGATTATTGCTTCCTGTTATATTCATATTTGGATGTGAGGTTATGTTTGTGTGCTTTCATTCTCTTTGTTTTGTTGCCAAGACGATTAGTTTCTTGCTTCTTCTAGGGTATAGCTTGCCTCCTTATGTTGGGCTTTACCATTATTATCCTTTGTAGTGCTGGATTTGTAGAAAGATATTGTGTAAATTTGGTTTTGTCATGGAATATCTTGGTTTCTCCATCAATGTTAATTGAGAGTTTTGCTGGATACAGTAACCTGGGCTGGCATTTGTGTTCTCTTAGGGTCTGTATAACATCAGTCCAGGATCTTCTGGCCTTCATAGTTTCTGGCGAGAAGTCTGGTGTGATTCTGATAGGTCTGCCTTTATATGTTACTTGACCTTTTTCCCTTACTGCTTTTAATATTCTTTCTTTATTTTGTGCGTTTGGTGTTTTGACAATTATGTGACGGGAGGTGTTTCTTTTCTGGTCCAATCTATTTGGAGTTCTGTAGGCTTCTTGTATGTCTATGGGTATCTCTTTTTTTAGGTTAGGGAAGTTTTCTTCTATGATTTTGTTGAAGATATTTACTGGTCCTTTGAGCTGGGAGTCTTCACTCTCTTCTATACCTATTATCCTTAGGTTTGATCCTCTCATTGAGTCCTGGATTTCCTGTATGTTTTGGACCAGTAGCGTTTTCTGCTTTACATTATCTTTGACAGTTGAGTCAATGATTTCTATGGAATCTTCTGCTCCTGAGATTCTCTCTTCCATCTCTTGTATTCTGTTGGTGAAGCTTGTGTCTACAGCTCCTTGTCTCTTCTTTTGGTTTTCTATATCCAGGGTTGTTTCCATGTGTTCTTTCTTGATTGCTTCTATTTCCATTTTTAATTCCTTCAACTGTTTGATTGTGTTTTCCTGGAATTCTTTCAGGGATTTTTGCGATTCCTCTCTGTAGGCTTCTACTTGTTTATTAAAGTTTTCCTGTGTTTCCCTAAGTGTGTTCATGTCTTTCTTGAAGTCCTCCAGCATCATGATCAAATATGATTTTGAAACTAGATTTTGCTTTCTGGTGTGTTTGGATATTCCATGTTTGTTTTGGTGGGAGAATTGGGCTCCGATGATGGCATGTAGTCTTGGTTTCTGTTGCTTGGGTTCCTGCGCTTGCCTCTCGCCATCAGATTATCTCTAGTGTTACTTTGTTCTGCTATTTCTGACAGTGGCTAGACTGTCCTATAAGCCTGTGTGTCAGGTGTGCTGTAGACCTGTTTTCCTCTCTTTTAGTCAGTTCTGGGGACAGAGTGTTCCGCTTTCGGGCGTGTAGTTTTTCCTCTCTACAGGTCTTCAGCTGTTCCTGTGGGTCTGTGTCTTGAGTTCACCAGGCAGCTTTCTTGCAGCAGAATATTTGGTCTTACTTGTGGTCCCGAGGCTCAGGTTCGCTCGTGGGGTGCTGCCCAGGGGCTCTCTGCAGCGGCAGCAACCAGGAAGACCTGTGCCGCCCCTTCTGGGAGCTTCAGTGCACCAGGGTTCCAGATGGTCTTTGGCTTTTTCCTCTGGCGTCCGAGATGTGTGTGCAGGGAGCAGTCTCTTCTGGTTTCCCAGGCTTGTCTGCCTCTCTGAAGGTTTAGCTCTCCCTCCCACGGGATTTGGGTGCAGAGAACTGTTTATCCGGTCTGTTTCCTTCAGGGTCCGGCGGTGTCTCTGGCAGGGGTCCTGCCGCTCCTGGGCCCTCCCCCACGGGAGCCCAGAGGCCTTATACAGTTTCCTCTTGGGCCAGGGATGTGGGCAGGGGTGAGCAGTGTTGGTGGTCTCTTCTGCTCTGCAGCCTCAGGAGTGCCCACCTGACCAGGCGGTTGGGTCTCTCTCTCACCGGGTCTGGGAGCAGAGAGCAACTTTTTGACTTTTTGTAGGTATAGTTTCACTCTTTGTGTTGGAGTTTTCCTTATACTCCAACAGGGTTGTATTAGTCTAAAGATATTGTTTATATTTGGATTTACCAGCTTATTTGTTTGTTTATTATTTTTGTTTATTATTTATTTATTTAATTATTTTTACACTCCAGATTTTATGCCCCTCCTGATCTACCCTGGAGAATTCGACATCCCATACCTTCTACTGCTCTGCCTCCATACTCCCCTCTTCTCCATCTCCACAGGATGTCCCCACCATACCAGACCTCTAAACTTCCTGGGGCCTCCAGTCTCTTGAGGTTAGGTGCATCTTCTCTGACTGAACCCAGACCCAGGAGTCCTCTGCTGTATATGTGTTGGAGGCCTGCTCTTAGCTGGTGTATGCGGCCTGGTTGGTGATTCAGTGTCTAAGAGATTTCAGGGGTTCAGGTTCATTGAGACTTCTGGTACTCCTACAGGGTTGCCCTCCTCCTCAGCTTACTCCAGCTTTTCCCTAATTCAATCAGAGGGGTCAGCAGCTTCTGTTTGTTGGTTGGGTGCTCATATCTGCATCTGACTCTTTCAGCTGCTTGTTGGGTCTTTTAGAGAACAGTCATGATAGGTCCCTTTTTGTGAATGCCCCATAGCTTCAGTAATGGTGTCAGGTTTTGGGGTCTCCCCTTGAGCTGGAACCCACTTTGGGCCTGTCACTGGACCTTCTTTTCCTCAAGTTCTTTACCATTTCCATCCCTGCATTTCTTTCAAATAGTTAGAATTATGAGTAAGAGCTTTGGCTATGGAATAGCAACCCCATCCCTTATTTGATGCCATCTTTCTGCTGGAAGTGGATTCAGTAAGTTCCCTCTTCCCATTGTACGGTTTTTCCACTTGGGTCCCCACTTTGAGTCCTGAGAGACCCTCACTTCCTAGAACTCTGGTACATTCTAGAGGATCTTCCCATCCTCCTTCCTTCTGAGTTCACCTGTTTCCACTTTTTCTGCTGGCCCTCAAGGCTTGTCATGAAATATCTAAGTGTTTCAATCTATGGTGATTGAGAGTTTTTCTTGGTATAGTAGCCTGGACTACCATTTTTGTTTTCTTAGGGTCTGCATAATATCTATTGAAATCTGGCTTTTAGTGTCTCTTTTGAGAAATGTGATATAATTCTAATAGGTCTGCCTTATATGTTACTTGGTCTTTTCTCCTTACTGCTTTTAAGATTATCTCTTTGTTCTGTGCATTTAGTGTTTTGATTAGTATGTAAAGGGAGAAATCCTTTCTGCTCCAATTTATTTGGTGTTCTATAAGCTTATTGTACATTTATGGCCATCCCTTTCTTCAGCTTTGGGAAGTTTTCTTCTATGATTTTGTCGGAGATGTTTTCTTTAACCTGGAACCTTCACTCTTTTGCTCTTATTATTCTTAGTGTTGGTCTTTCCACTGTGTCCTGAATTTCTTGGATGTTTTGGGTTAGATTTTTTTTCACTTTGTATTTTCTTCGACCTTTGTGTCAATATCTTCTATGGTATACTCCATGCCTGAGATTTTCTCTTCTATCTCTTGTATTTGGTTGGTGATGCTTGCATCTGTAGCTCCTAATCTCTTTCTTTACAAGGCTTTTGTTTTCCATGGTTGCCTCCATCTGTGATTAATTGTATCTATTTCCAGAACTTAGATGATTTTATTCAATTCCTTCACCTGTTTGATTGTGTTTTCCTATATTTCTTTAAGAAATTTATGTGTTTTGTCTTTAAGGGGTTGTATTTGTATACCTATATTCTCCTGTATTTCTTTAAAAGACTTATTTATTATACTCTTTAAAGGTCTCTACTCCCTTCATGAGATGAGATTTTAAGTCAGAATCTTGTTTTTTAGATGTTGTTGGGGTATCCAGGGCTTGCTGTGATGAGAAATCTGTATTCTAATGCTGCTATATTTCATTGGCTTCTATTACTTATGCTCTTGATCTTGCCTCTTTCCATCTGGTTATCTATGGTGCTAATTGGCTTGGGTTTTTCTGACTAGAACCTGTCTGTCCTTGGATTCAGGTAGAACTCTATGGCCTGGGTTAGAGCAGGCATCTTGTGAGGTATGCAGTGATGTTTTTGGTTTACATGGGGGCCCTCCTGTGTTCCTAGCTACTGCAAGCCTCTTGGGTGACAGACAGGCTGTGGGTGTTAGGAAAGGGTCAGGAGCACTGTATCTGCTTGGGGGGAAGGGTGCAGCCTGGAAGAAAGTTGGTGCTCTGGAAGAGCAGATAGGAACCATGTTTACTGGGCTCTGTGGCAGGGATGTGGCCAGGGGTCTCACATGTGTGCTTGGTTATAGCAGATCTTCTGGAATGCAGACAGGCTGTGGGGTATGGCAGATTAACAGACATGCTTATCTGCCCTGGGTAGAGATGCAGACTGGAAGCCAGCTTATTTTTTTTATTAAGTCCTGTCTTAAAATATCATAAGGCAGATAAGCCTAATCAAATATTGATAGGCAATATGAACTTTTGAATGTATTACTATAGATGGAAATTGTCTGATTAACAGTGACCATGATTGTCATATAAATTGAAATAGTGATAAGCTCCTTATTTGGACACAAAATAGAAAAGTTAAAGACACAAATAAATTTATTTAAACTTCAAATAAAACTAAAAATAAAATACATAAAATAATTAATGTGAAAGTAAATATTCTAGGAGTAAGACTTTTTCAGAGGTAATTCTTTAGAAATAATATAATTAATATGAGTTAAAATGTAGGAGCATTAGAGTTTTATATATATTGAATAACACACACACACAAACACACATACGTGTGTGCACACATTTCCTCTCTGTAAAAATCATTGAATGTGGATTCAACTTCTACAGAGTTCAACGTTTAACAATAGGCTTACAGAAATTACGGTTCATTTAGTCATGAGAAACAGTTTAATCCTTCTAAGAATAGATAAATTTAATCTTCATGAGGATTAACCTTAATCTTTATAATGGCTTAGTACTTTCAAGACCTTTGGCATACTTTTCATTCTCCTCATTTTTTACTCCATAATTCTGCAGTTATTGGAAAAATAAGTTTGTACACTATTTATAGGGGAAAGCAAACAGGTACGGATCTTTTTATATACCTCTTTCCAAGAAACACTCTGTGTATCTTGCCTGGTGGTTTTCGGCAAGACATCATAGGAAAGTTCTGTTTTTATTGATCTTCAGAGTGAGCAGCATTTATCTGGATAAAGCAGTTAATTTATTCAGTGAAATGATATTGTTACAGGTGACAGATGGCAACACTGGAACACAGAGCAGGCTAAATAGAAAGGGTTTAAAAATGTTCGGGTCTTTGGATACCTACCCTGAATTTGAAACTCTAGAGAGCTGTACATGCATAGGCCTTTGCTTATGCTCAGGAAAAGGCCTGTCAAGCAGTTAAATCCTCCCTTTTGGATGGCATTAAGGATTTACTGCAGAAAGAAATGAAGGCTGAAGCAACAAAACTCCTGAGATATATATGATATCCTTGGCTATTTAGAGAATTTTCAGTTTCATTAATTGTCAACCTTAGTGTCCCAACAATCTTCTCAGACAATGTTTTCCTGTGCAAATGAGTTCAAACTAGTCTCCGCGTTCTCTTGTATCAAGTTCAGTATATCTGACTTTATGTTGAGATCTTTGATCCATTTGGAGTAAAGTTTGTTCAAGTTCATAGGTATGGATCTGTGTAGATTTTTCTACTTGTATCCATCCATTTTGACCGGGATCAATTGTTGAAGATGCTATCTTTTTCTCAATGTATATTGCTGGCTTCTTCATCAATTATCATGTGTCTATAGATTTGCTGATTTATGTTGGAGTCTAAATTCAATTCCATTGATCAACAGGTCTGATTTTGGGCCCATATCATGCT
This sequence comes from Rattus norvegicus, assembly GCF_021556685.1. Classification (NCBI taxonomy): domain Eukaryota; kingdom Metazoa; phylum Chordata; class Mammalia; order Rodentia; family Muridae; genus Rattus; species Rattus norvegicus. The sequence goes on from NC_141540.1 coordinate 89,942,326, forward strand.
ACTTTTATTTCTATGGAGGCATAATTTGAAGTTGGAATTGATGACATTCCAACAGTCCTTTGTTTATTCATAATTTTAGCTATCCTGTGTTTTTGTTCTTTATTTTGTTATGTCTTTGTGTGTGGCTTTCTAAATTAAGCTGAAAATTGCCTTTTTGAGATTTATAAAGAATTGTATCAAATTTTGGTGGGGATGCTATTGAATCTGTAAATTGCTTTTCACGGGATGTTCATTCTACTGTCTTAATCCTATCAATCTATAAGCCTTGGCAGATCGAACAATCTTCTGATATCTTCAATTTATTTCTTCAATGGCTTAATGATGTTATCAGATGAGTCTTTCACTTGCTTGTTTAGAATTACTCCCAATTTATATTAATTGAAGGTACTGGTGAAAGGTCATGTTTCCCATGTAACCTTCTCAGTCTATTTGTCACTCATATATATGACAGTTACTGATTTTAGTGAGTTAATTTTATATCCAGGTACACAGCTGAAAATATTTACAAGCTATAGGAGATTCTCAGTAAATTTTTTGGACAATAATGTGTTCTATCTTATCTGAAAAAGAAGATAATTTGAATTCTTCATGTCTAATTTGTTACCCCTTGATCTTCTTCAGTAGTCTGATCACTCTTCCTAAAACTTCATGTACAATATTAGACAGGTATGTAGAGAACACAACATTTGTTGTTTCTGGTTTTAGGGGAGATATGAGTTTCTCTCTACTTAAGTTGATTTTGGCTGCAGACATACTGAAACTACCTTTATTATGTTGAGGCATACTATTATATTTCCTAATCTCTCCAGATCTAGCGAGCAAATTTGAGCCTTGGGACCACAGGTAAGACCACCTTTTCTGCTGCAAGAGACCTGCCTGGTGAACTCGGGACACACAGAGGCAGAATTCCTCTAGGACCGGGCACGTCCTGTGTTTACTGGGAGTCCCACACCCGCGGATCCTGGCCCGCAGCAGCTCTCTGCTCCCAGACCCCGTGGAGAGAGACCTCACCGCATGGTCAGGTGGGCACTCCTGAGGCTGCAGAGCGGAAGAGACCACCAACACTGCCCACCCCTGCCCACATCCCTGGCCCAAGAGGAAACTGTATAAGGCCTCTGGGTTCCTGTGGAGGAGGGCCCAGGAGCAGGAGGACTGCTGCGCCTGAGACACCGCCGGAACCTGAAGGAAACAGACCAGATAAACAGTTCTCTGCACCCAAATCCCGTGGAAGGGAGAGCTAAACCTTCAGAGAGGCAGACACGCCTGAAAAACCAGAAGAGACTGCACTCTGCACATACATTTCAGACGCCAGAGGAAAACACCAAACGCCATCTGGAAACCTGGTGCACTGAAGCTCCCGGAAACGGCAGCGCAGATCTTCCTGGTTGCTGCCGCCGCAGAGAGCTCGTGGGCAGCACCCTGCGAGCAAACTTGAGACTCGGGACCACAGGTAAGACCAACTTTTCTGCTGCAAGTGACCTGCCTGGTGAACTCAAGACACAGGCCCACAGGAACAGCTGAAGACCTGTAGAGAGGAAAAACTACACGCCCGAAAGCAGAACACTCTGTCCCCATAACTGGCTGAAAGAAAACAGGAAAACAGGTCTACAGCACTCCTGACACACAGGCTTATAGGACAGTCTAGCCACTGTCAGAAATAGCAGAACAAAGTAACACTAGAGATAATGTTATGGCGAGAGGCAAGCGCAGGAACCCAAGCAACAGAAACCAAGACTACATGGCATCATCGGAGCCCAATTCTCCGACCAAAACAAATATGGAATATCGAAACACACCAGAAAAGCAAGATCTAGTTTCAAAATCATATTTGATCATGATGCTGGAGGACTTCAAGAAAGACGTGAAGAACTCCCTTAGAGAAACACAGGGAAATATTAATAAACAAGTAGAAGCCTACAGAGAGGAATCACAAAAATCCCTGAAAGAATTCCAGGAAAACACAATCAAACAGTTGAAGGAATTAAAAATGGAAATAGAAGCAATCAAGAAAGAGCACATGGAAACAACCCTGGATATAGAAAACCAAAAGAAGAGACAAGGAGCTGTAGACACAAGCTTCACCAACAGAATACAAGAGATGGAAGAGAGAATCTCAGGAGCAGAAGATTCCATAGAAATCATTGACTCAACTGTCAAAGATAATGTAAAGCAGAAAACGCTACTGGTCCAAAACATACAGGAAATCCAGGACTCAATGAGAAGATCAAACCTAAGGATAATAGGTATAGAAGAGAGTGAAGACTCCCAGCTCAAAGGACCAGTAAATATCTTCAACAAAATCATAGAAGAAAACTTCCCTAACCTAAAAAAAGAGATACCCATAGACATACAAGAAGCCTACAGAACTCCAAATAGATTGGACCAGAAAAGAAACACCTCCCGTCACATAATTGTCAAAACACCAAACGCACAAAATAAAGAAAGAATATTAAAATCAGTAAGGGAAAAAGGTCAAGTAACATATAAAGGCAGACCTATCAGAATCACACCAGATTTTTCGCCAGAAACTATGAAGGCCAGAAGATCCTGGACTGATGTCATACAGAGCCTAAGAGAACACAAATGCCAGCGCAGGTTATTGTATCCTGCAAAACTCTCAATTAACATAGATGGAGACACCAAGATATTCCATGACAAAACCAAATTTACACAATATCTTTCTACAAATCCAGCACTAAAAAGGATAATAAATGGTAAAGCCCAACATAAGGAGGCAAGCTATACCCTAGAAGAAGCAAGAAGCAAGTCTTCTTGGCAACAAAACAACGAGAAGAAAAGCACACAAACATAACCTCACATCCAAATATGAATATAACAGGAAGCAATAATCACTATTGCTTAATATCTCTCAACATCAATGGCCTCAACTCCCCAATAAAAAGACATAGATTAACAAACTGGATACGCAACGAGGACCCTGCATTCTGCTGCCTACAGGAAACACACCTCAGAGACAAAGACAGACACTACCTCAGAGTGAAAGGCTGGAAAACAACTTTCCAAGCAAATCGTCGGAAGAAGCAAGCTGGAGTAGCCATTCTAATATCAAATAAAGTCAATTTTCAACTAAAAGTCATCAAAAAAGATAAGGAAGGACACTTCATATTCATCAAAGGAAAAATCCACCAAGATGAACTCTCAATCCTAAATATCTATGCCCCAAATACAAGGGCACCTACATATGTTAAAGAAACCTTACTAAAGCTAAAAACACACATTGCACTTCACACAATAATAGTGGGAGATTTCAACACCCCACTCTCATCAATGGACAGATCATGGAAACAGAAATTAAACAGAGACGTAGACAGACTAAGAGAAGTCATGAGCCAAATGGGCTTAACAGATATTTATAGAACATTCTATCCTAAAGCAAAAGGATATACCTTCTTCTCAGCTCCTCATGGCACTTTCTCCAAAATTGACCATATAATTGGTCAAAATATGGGCCTCAACAGGTACAGAAAGATAGAAATAATCCCATGCGTGCTATCAGACCACCACGGCCTAAAACTGGTCTACAATAACAATAAGGGAAGAATGCCCACATATACGTGGAAATTGAACAATACTCTACTCAATGATAACCTGGTCAAGGAAGAAATAAAGAAAGAAATTAAAGACTTTTTAGAATTTAATGAAAATGAAGGTACAACATCCCCAAACTTATGGGACACAATGAAAGCTGTGCTTAGAGGAAAACTCAGAGCACTGAGTGCCTGCAGAAATAAACAGGAAAGAACATATGTCAGCAGCTTGACAGCACACCTAAAATCTCTAGAACAAAAAGAAGCAAATACACCCAGGAGGAGTAGAAGGCAGGAACTAATCAAACTCAGAGCTGAAGTCAACAAAGTATAAACAAAAAGGACCATAGAAAGAATCAATAGAACCAAAAGTTGGTTCTTTGAGAAAATCAACAAGATAGATAAACCCTTAGCCAGACTAATGAGAGGACACAGAGAGTGTATCCAAATTAACAAAATCAGAAATGAAAAGGGAGACATAACTACAGATTCAGAGGAAATTCAAAAAATCATCAGATCTTGCTATAAAAGCCTATATTCAACAAAACTTGAAAATCTGCAGGAAATGGACAATTCCCTAGACAGATACCAGGTACCGAAGTTAAATCAGGAACAGATAAACCAGTTAAACAACCCCATAACTCCTAAGGAAATAGAAGCAGTCATTAAAGGTCTCCCAACCAAAAAGAGCCCAGGTCCAGACGGGTTTAGTGCAGAATTCTATAAAACCTTCTTAGAAGACCTCGTACCAATATTATCCAAACTATTCCACAAAATTGAAACAGATGGAGCACTACCGAATTCCTTCTATGAAGCCACAATCACTCTTATACCTAAACCACACAAAGACCCAACAAAGAAAGAGAACTGCTGACCAATTTCCCTTATGAATATAGACGCAAAAATACTCAATAAATATCTGGCAAACCGAATCCAAGAGCACATCAAAACAATCCTCCACCATGATCAAGTAGGCTTGATCCCAGGCATGCAGGGATGATTTAATATATGGAAAACCATCAACGTGATCCATTATATAAACAAACTGAAAGAACAAAACCACAAGATCATTTCATTAGATTCTAAGAAAACATTTGACAAAATTCAACACCCCTTCATGATAAAAGTCCTGGAAAGAATAGGAATTCAAGGCCCATACCTAAACATAGTAAAAGCCATATACAGCAAACCAGTTGCTAACATTAAACTAAATGGAGAGAAACTTGAAGCAATCCCACTAAAATCAGGGACTAGACAAGGCTGCCCACTCTCTCCCTACTTATTCAATATAGTTCTTGAAGGTCTAGCCAGAGCAATCAGACAACAAAAGGAGATCAAGGGGATACATATCGGAAAAGAAGAAGTCAAAATATCACTATTTGCAGACGATATGATAGTTTATTCAAGTGATCCCAAAAGTTCCATCAGAGAACTACTAAAGCTGATAAACAACTTCAGCAAAGTGGCTGGGTATAAAATTAACTCAAATAAATCAGTAGCCTTCCTCTACACAAAAGAGAATCAAGCCGAGAATGAAATTAGGGAAACGACACCCTTCATAATAGACCCAAATAATATAAAGTACCTCAGTGTGAGTTTAACCAAGCAAGTAAAAGATCTGTACAATAAGAACTTCAAGACACTGAGGAAAGAAATTGAAGAAGACCTCAGAAGATGGAAAGATCTCCCATGCTCATGGATTGGCAGGACTAATATAGTAAAAATGGCCATTTTACCAAAAGCAATCTACAGATTCAATGCAATCCCCATCAAAATACCAATCCAATTCTTCAAAGAGTTAGACAGAACAATTTGCAAATTCATCTGGAATAACAAAAAACCCAGGATAGCTAAAACTATCCTCAACATTAAAAGGACTTCAGGGGGAATCACTATCCCTGAACTCAAGTAGTATTACAGAGCAATAGTGATAAAAACTGCATGGTATTGGTACAGAGACAGACAGATAGACCAATGGAATAGAATTGAAGACCCAGAAATGAACCCACACACCTATGGGCACTTGATTTTTGACAAAGGAGCCAAAACCATCCAATCGAAAAAAGATAGCATTTTCAGCAAATGGTGCTGGTTCAACTGGAGGGCAACATGTAGAAGAATGCAGATCGATCCATGCTTATCACCCTGTACAAAGCTTAAGTCCAAGTGGATCAAGGACCTCCACATCAAACCAGACACACTCAAACTAATAGAAGAAAAACTAGAGAAGCATCTGGAACACATGGGCACTGGAAAAAATTTCCTGAACAAAACACCAATGGCTTATGGTCTAAGATCAAGAATCGACAAATGGAATCTCATAAAACTGCAAAGCTTCTGTAAGGCAAAGGACACTGTGGTTAGGACAAAATGGCAACCAACAGATTGGGAAAAGATCTTTACCAATCCTACAACAGATAGAGGCCTTATATCCAAAATATACAAAGAACTCAAGAAGTTAGACCTCAGGGAAACAAATAACCTTATTAAAAAATGGGGTTCAGAGCTAAACAAAGAATTCACAGCTGAGGAATGCCGAATGTCTGAGAAACACCTAAAGAAATGTTCAACATCTTTAGTCATAAGAGAAATGCAAATCAAAACAACCCTGAGATTTCACCTCACACCAGTGAGAATGGCTAAGATCAAAAACTCAGGTGATGGCAGATGCTGGTGAGGATGCGGAGAAAGAGGAACACTCCTCCATTGTTGGTGGGATTGCAGACTGGTACAACCATTCTGGAAATCAGTCTGGAGGTTCCTCAGAAAATTGGACATTGAACTGCCTGAGGATCCAGCTATACCTCTCTTGGGCATATACCCAAAAGATGCCCCAACATATAAAAAAGACACGTGCTCCACTATGTTCATCACAGCCTTATTTATAATAGCCAGAAGCTGGAAAGAACCCAGATGCCCTTCAACAGAGGAATGGATACAGAAAATGTGGTACATCTACACAATGGAATATTACTCAGCTATCAAAAACAACGACTTTATGAAATTCGTAGGTAAATGGTTGGAACTGGAAAATATCATCCTGAGTGAGCTAACCCAATCACAGAAAGACATACATGGTATGCACTCATTGATAAGTGGCTATTAGCCCAAATGCTTGAATTACCTTAGATGTCTAGAACAAATGAAACTCAAGACTGATGATCAAAATGTGAATGCTTCACTCCTTCTTTAAAAGGGGAACAAGAATACCCTTGGCAGGGAAGAGAGAGGCAAAGATTAAAACAGAGAATGAAGGAACACCCATTCAGAGCCTGCCCCACATGTGGCCCATACATATACAGCCACCCAATTAGACAAGATGGATGAAGCAAAGAAGTGCAGACCGACAGGAGCCGGATGTAGATCGCTCCTGAGAGACACAGCCAGAATACAGCAAATACAGAGGCGAATGCCAGCAGCAAACCACTGAACTGAGAGTAGGACCCCTGTTGAAGGAATCAGAGAAAGAACTGGAAGAGCTTGAAGGGGCTCGAGACCCCATATGTACAACAATGCCAAGCAACCAGAGCTTCCAGGGACTAAGCCAATACCTAAAGACTATACATGGAGTGACCCTGGACTCTGACCTCATAGATAGCAATGAATATCCTAGTAAGAAAACCAGTGGAAGGGGAAGCCCTGGGTCCTGCTAAGACTGAACCCCCAGTGAACTAGACTGTTGTGGGGAGGGCGGCAATGGGGGGATGGTTGGGAGGGGAACACCCATAGGGAAGGGGGGGGGAGGGTGATGTTTGCCCGGAAACCGGGAAAGGGAATAACACTCGAAATGTATATAAGAAATACTCAAGTTAATAAAAAAAAATAAAAATAAAGACAATCATGTGGGGTTTTGTGTTCTCTACTTTGATTGTTGTGGTTTTTATTTTACTAAGTTTTATTTTATCTTTTATGTATCACTTTACATGCCTCTCACTGCCTACTTCCAAATCATTCCCTCCCACAATCCTTCATCTATCCCCACTCTCCTTCTTTACTTAGTGTATGGGGCCTTCCCTGCCTCTCCCTCCACCCAGACACTACAAGTCTCTTTTAGGCTAGTCTTCTCCTTTCCCACTAAAGATAGATTTTGCATCGAGGCTAGATGAACATACCCCACATACAGGCAACAGCTTCTGGAGCTCCTGCTCCAGTTGTTCAAGTTCCAGACAAAAGCCAAGCTGCACACTTGCTAAATATGCACAGGGAGGCCTAGGTCCAGACCCTGCAAGTTCTTTGTCTGGTGGTTCAGTCTTTTAAAGTCCCAAGGTTCCTGGTTAATTGACACTGTTGGGCTTCCTGTGGAGTTCTTATCCCCTTCATGGTCATGAACCTTCCTTCTATTCTTTTGTAAGAGCACTCCAAACTCCATCCACTCTTTGGCTGTGCAGATGTCTACACCTGTCTGAGTCCGGTGCTGGGTGAAGTCTCTCAGACAACAGCCATGCTAGGCTTCTATCTGGAAGCATAACCCAGTATCAATAATAGTGTCAGGGATTGGTGTTTTCTCATGGGATGTGTCAAGTTGGGCAGGTTATTGGTTGGCCATTCCCTCAGTCTCTGTTCCATCCCCTGTGCCTACATTTCTTATAGACAGGACACATTTTGGGTTGAAATTTTTGTGGATTGGCTGGTGTCTTTATCACTCTACTGAGGTTCTTGCCAGTCTACAGGAGGTGGCCTCTTCAGAAATTTTATCTCTGTTGTAGTTCGTTATAGTTAAGGTCACCCCCATTGATTCTTATCCCAGGTCTCTGTCTTATCCTGGTGATATCCTCACCTCTGAATCCCTGTCAGTTGTAAATTTCCATTCATTCTTATGACCATATGGTTATCTTTATTGTGCCTTCCCAACCTGATCCTGAGTGCCCATTCTCCTAACCATCCCATCTCCCTCCTAGTTCTTTCCCTCTATCTGCCTCTTAAGACTATGTTAATCCCTCTTCTAAGTGAGATTCAACCTTCCTTACTTGTGCTTCTTCTTTAACTCCTTTATCTCTGTGGAGTGTAGCATATGTATCCTATATTTTATGATTAATTTCCACTTATCAGTGAGTACATACCATATGTGTCATTTTCTGTCTAGTTTACTTCACTCAGAATGGTATTTTCAAGTTCCATTCATTGGCCTGCAAAATTCATGACATTTTTGTTTTTAACAGATGAAGAGTATTCTGGCTGTATGTGTACCACATTTTCTGTATCCATTCTTCTATTGAGGATCACCTACGTTTTGTTCTGTTTCTGTCTATTACAAAGAAAGCTGCAACAATCATAGCTGAGCAAGTGTCTTTGTGGGATGGTAGAGCATCTTTTGGGTATATGCCCAGGAGTGGTATAGCTTCGTCTTGAGGTAGAACTCTTCCAAGTTTTCTGAGAAACTTTCCAATTGAGTTTTAAAGTGGTTGTTCAAGTTTGCACTCCCACCAACAATGGAGAAATGTTCCCTTTGCTGATAGATTGTGCTATCTCTTGAATTTTTGATCTTAGTCACTCAGATGGGCATAAGATGATACCTCAGAGTCATTTTGATTTGCATTTCCCTAATAATTCAGGACTTTGAACATTTCTTTAAGAACTCTTGGCATTCGAGATTCCTCTGTTGAAAATTCTCTTTAGGTATGTACTTCATGATTTTTAATATAAATATACCCATTATTATTAATTATTAATATTTAATGTGTTTTAATAGTCCAGTCATTATCCCACCTCCAGCCCTCCAGGTCTGCCCAATGACTGTTTCTCAACTCATTCCTCCTCCCCTGTATCCAAGAGGATATCCCCACAAACACAACTCACCAAACCTCCCCACTCCTAGGGCCTCAAGTCTCTCTAGGATTAGGTGTATTTTCTCTCACTGAAGCCAGACCAGGCACTCCTCTGCTGTATATATGTCAGGGGCCTTGTACCAGCTAGTGCATGCTGCTTGGTTGATGGCTCAGTGTCTGAGAGATCTCAGGGGTCCAGGTTAGTTGAAACTGCTGGCGTTCCTATGGGGACACCCTCTTTCTTAGCTTTCTCTAGTTCTTTCCTAATTTACCCACAGGGGTCCCTGGTTTCTGTCCATTGGATGGGTGTATGTATCTGCATCTGAATCTTTCAGCTCCTTGTTGGGCTTCTTAGAGGACAGCCATGGTAGGCTCCTGATTCTAAGTACACCATAGCATCAGTAATAGTGTCAGGTCTTGAGCCTCCCATTGAGCTGGATCCCAATTGGGGCCTGTCACTAGACTTCATTTCCTTCATTCTGTTCTCCATTTTAGTTCCTGCAATTCTTTTAGATAAAAAGAATTCTGGATCAGAGTATTTGACTGTGGAGTGGCAACCTCATCCCTCTATTTGATTCCTGTCTTTCTATTGCTTCTTTCTTTTTCCATTTGCTTGGAAAACCTGTTTCAGCCCTTTTCTTTGAGGTAGTTTCTACCATTGTGCTGAGGTATGTTTCTTTCAAGAAGGATGGATCTTGTTTTTTATTTATTTATTTATTTTTGGTGAATTGAGATCATTGACATTGAGAGGTATTAAATTACTAATGATTATTTATTCATTTTATTTGCTGTTGGAGGTGGTATTATGTGTGTGTAATTCTTGTCTTTTGAGTTTCTTGTGAGATGATTAATTTCATGTGTTTTCTTGGGTGTAGTTACCCTATTTGTTGTTGCAGTTTTACTTTTAATATACTCTGTACGTATGGAGTAGCAGAAATATATTGTTTCAATTTTTTTTGTCATGAAATATCTTGGTTTCTTCCTCTCTGGTGATTGAGAGTTTTGCTGGGTATAGTAGTCTGGGCTGGTTTCTGCAATCTTTTAGGGTCCATAAGACATCTGTCCAGGATCAGCTGGCTTTTGGAGTCTCTTTTGTGGAGTCAGATTAAATTTTGGTAGGCTGCCTTTATATGTCAATTGGCTTGTTTCCTTACAGGCTTTAATATTCTTTAATTGTTCTGTATACGTAGTGTTTTGTCTATTATGTGACAAGAGGATTTTCTTTTTTGGCCCAGTCTATTTGGTGTTTTGTAGGCTTCTTATACATTTATGGCCATCTCTTTCTTTAGATTAGGGACTTCTGTGATTTTTGTTGACAATAATTTTTGGCCCTTTGAACTGGGAATCTTCATCCTCTTCTATGCCTAATATTGTTAGGGTTGGTCTTTTCATTATGTCCCAAATTTCCTGGATGTTTTGCACTAGGAAGTTTTTACACTTGGCATTTTCTTTTACTGGTCTATCAATTTCTTCAGTGGCATCTTCTATGCCTGGGATTTGATCTTCCACCTATTGTATTCATTGGTGATGCTTGTATGTGTAGTTCTTGTTCTTTTTCCTAGGTTTTCCCACCTCCACAGTTGCCTTCCTTTGTGTTTTCTTTGCTTCCATTTCCAAATTTTAGCTGGTGAGTTAACTGAGTTTAATAACATAATTAAAACATTCTCTATTTCCATCTTGGACCGTTTTATTCATTCCCTCATGCTTGATTGCATTTTCGTGTGTTTCTTTGAGATGTTTGTTTACTCTTTAGGGGTTCTATATGTTTGATTTTGATTTCCTTTATTTCTTTAAGGGAATTATTTTTTATCATCTATAAAAGTGATGGTCTTGCTATTCAGGCATCTTGGCATATCCAGGGCTTGAGATAGTAGTAGTAGAGCTGAATTTTGGTGGTTCCATATTTCATTAGCTTCTGTTCATTATGTTCTTATGCTTGCCTTTTGCCATCTTGTTCTCTCGTGTTGGTTGGCCTGGACATCTCAGCTTAGAGTAGGCCTTATGGGAGCGGGAAGAACCGTGTGTCCTGGGTGAGAATGGGCCTACTAGGCAGCAGGTGGAGCTGTGTCCCAGGTTAGAGCAAGCCTACGGGTAGTCTTCTTGGGGATGTCAGGTCTTCACCTCCAGCTGAACCTGTCTCCAGAAGGAGGTTTGAGTTAGAAATGAAGACAGTGTGCTGACAGTGTGGGGCACAGTCCATGCTAGATTCGGTGTGCTCCCAGCAGGCTGTGGTGGGAGGATGAAGGCAGGTGTCTCACCTGTGTCTGAGATTAGAGCAGGGCTCCTGGGAGGTAGGAGACAATGAGCCATTATTCAGCTCAAGAGAGATGTCTTTAAATCACATATTATGATAATGTTATAAATTGAATATATATTACAATGCAATTTCTTCTACAAGAAAATGTAGAAATAGAAACTGAGGATATTTTTTAAATGTCAATTAACTTTAATAAATTGAGTTGAACAAACTCAGACTTTTGGAGAACTGGTGTTTTGAATGATTCTTATCTAGTGGTGTCTCTGAAGAGCTTTGGTTCTAGGAATGACACTACTGGTAAACTCTATGTTTCTTTAAGCACTCCACTTCAAGAGCTGTAAGGTAGAACTTTACATCTTTGAGACCAAGCCCATAAGAATTAGATTTTAAATTGCTGCAGTGTCTTGTTTTTTGTTTATGTCATCCACCTCTCTTTTCCAATTTTATCACTGGAATATGTTTCATTCTCCAACATTATCATACTTATCATATAGTTTATTGTAATTATATTAGTTTTTCAAGATGATACTTTGGTAAATTTTTAGAGGAAATTTAGTGAGCTGGATAAAATCCATACATTAATTAAATATTGCCTATCTGCCTTAGAAAAAAGCATGCAAACAGCAAAAGTGAAATTGTTCATTTGCAGTGTCAAGTGATTCCAACTCCTTTTCTAGGAAGGTACACAGTAAAATGATTAAAATTATATAATTCTATATAATAGACTTTTATTATTTTATGAAAATGGCAATTGCAAAACACTGGACTCCATAGGCAACCCTTAACTTCTTTTTAAGAGATTCAGTAGTAAGTTAAACTTTATTGACTAATATACTTTATTTTAATTTATGAATCAAATAATGATAAAACCAAATATAAGATAATATTCCATTGCTACCCATGACTTTATTAGATAAGATATAACTATAGACACACAGCAACACTGAATTCTATTTCTAGTTTAGTTTCTTTTGGAAAGTTATTTATTTTTTCATAAAACTGCTGTCATCAGAAAAGTTAAAAAGCAGAATGAAGACCACAGAAATTTGTTGAGAAAACTGAGGAATAATACATAGGAAAATAGATTTTATTATTTACTTTTAGAATTTTTATCATTTAGTTTTATTTTAATGTTTGTATGTGTGTGCACCTGTGTGTGTCTTTATTTGTGTGTGTGTCACATATGTTCAGGTACCTTTGTAGGCAAGAAGAGTGTCCTTGATCCATTGGAGCTGAACATTCATGTGTAAGTGTCTGATATGGGTTCTAGGACTTAGACTTGTGCCCTCTGTAAGGCTAGCATTTGCTCTTAACTGCTGAGCTGTCACTCCAGACTCTGCCCTGCTTAGAGCCTCTTTCATGACAATTCCCAGTGTGTTTTTCTCTGCGTATTACTATCATAATTATTGCTGTTACTTCATCTCTACGTCCCCATCGAGTGATAATCTTTAGGTAAAACAAAAAAAAAATGTTCATCATTAGTGTCAGGAAAAGAAGTAATTAATGGTATGTAAATATTAAAAATTATTTATTTGTTTACATTTGCTGAGTAATGTATGCTTACAGATTAGCTAGATTATATGTGTGTGTATATATATGTATATCTATATATATATTTATCACATTTATGCAGCCATCTGTTCCTTAAATATTAGGGCTCATGCACAGTTCCAACATCTGCTTGTACACATTTATTTATACAGTGCTGGTAAAAATGCTGACAAAGGAGGAAAACAAAAATGTAAGCCAGTGGAATTTTCAAAGAGTGCTGCTAACTTGAATTTGTGTATATTTAACTCCTCTTCTAAAATGTGTCTGTTCTGTTTATGGAAATTCTGTAACTAATCAAATTCCTTTTGAGAACAAAAATGTATTTAAGATAATTTTTAAATTCTTTCAAAATTCATGTTTATTTTCAAACAGATGTATCCCACTAAACTTGATTTTTGACTAACAGTAAGACAATTTACTATATATATATGAAGTTTTCCTTTTAAATATACTATTAATTCTGTTTAAAAATTTAAGGCAGTCACTCAGCAACTGTATCTTTTTGGTAACCAGTAGGAAATAGATTCCTCTTTCTCTTTCTTCATTTCTGTCTCTGACTCTGTCTTTGTCTTTGTCTCTGTCTCTGTCTCTGTCTCTCTGTGTCTCTGTCTCTCTCTCTCCTGTTTCTCCTTTTCTCTTCTTATCCCTCAAGATTCACACACACACACACACACACACACACACACACACACACACACACACACATTCTTCTGATAAAGAAATTAGTTTATTTCCAAGATCAATATATCTGAAAAAGTAAAGCACAGAATGGAGAATTCTTTACACTTGGAAATTAGCAAATTAAGTAAGGACCATGTTGAAGAGTTGGCCCAGCAGTTGCATGCACTTCTCTTGTGGAGGCCCCAAGTTTAATTTTCAGCACCTACTTCAGAAGTCTGAAAACTATAACCCTAATTCTTGGATTCTGTCAACCTTTTACCACTGCCATGGGACCCTAAACTCATGTTCACATACCTCCTCCACAAACACATAATTAACATAACATAAATATTTTTAAAAAGAGCAAAAGGAGAGATGAAGTATGGAAGGATAAAAAGAAGGAATGGGGGAAAGGTGTTGAGGGCGGAAGGAAGGGATCAAGGGAGGAGGAAGGAAACTTAGTAGTTAAACAATGGGAAAGAACAAATGAACAGTGAGGACCAGCTGAAGCCACAGTTAGAAAAGACAGCAGAAACGAATCTATCGAATTAACTAGATGGATTCCTTTGAGAAATTTGGTAGGGTTAGAAATGATACCAAAGTATGATATCTTAAAGAATCTGACCACGACCTGATGGGCTATTCTTAGATGCAGGATTTGTGTGGCAGATGTCTCAGTTGTGGCTGGGCATTCTTTCCAATTTAATTTCTGTAGAAAATATATGGCTTTAGAGACATTTATATCATATTTTATTTTTAATTACCTGTCCTCAATTATTTTATTTCTTTATATTCCAAATGTTGCCCCCTTCATAGTCCCCTCTTTCAAACCATGACAACTTTTCTTTAAATTTTAGCTGAGATTATAATTTTCAAAGAAGTATGGCCCTCTGATGTCAGTGAAGTGTGCATTTTAAGAAGCAAATTGAAGAGAAATTCTTTCTTTCCTTTTTGTTTTCTTGTTTTTTTGGGGGGGGGATTGTTTGTTTTTTGAGACAGAGTTTTTCCATGTTGCTTTGGTTGCCCCAAAACTTGCTCTGTAAACCATGCTAGCTTCGAAATCACAGATATTCTCTTGTCTCTGCCTCCCGAGTGCTTGGATTAAAGCATGTGCCACCACCACCTGTCTGAGTCAATAATATCTCACGAGAAGAGAATGTTTCTGATTGTCCTGAGTGATTTCCATCGCAATATTTGTGCACATTGTAAGTACTCATTCCCTAACAGTGATAATTTGCGGTACTATCTAAGGGAACCACAGGGTGGATGTTGATATTGCTCTATAAACAGCTGTTAGGCAGTACTACTCAGGATAATGCTAAAGGCTTTACAAATATCTAAATTGTAATGCACATTTTCAGCCATCCCTGAAACTGAATCCTCATTGCTATGCTTTAAGGGAAGTTTATTGCTGGTCATTGATTTCAATATAATTGTACATGGCCAGCTAGGCTTTTAACAATATGAGACTATTGTAATAGAGTACATGAATGTGATACTCTAAAAACATCAGGACACTCCAGGGGCCCTGGAAACTTCTCAGTCCACTTAGAGTCAATTAATTTACTGAAGCAGGAGCCAGAGAATGGTGTTTTGGACAGGAACTGCAGCATCTTCAGAATCCTGATAGCTCACATCTTATGTATCCTTTATTTTACAAAAGAAGAGTACAACTATTCTGAAGCTTTAGGAAATGTTTGTTTCTTAGACAGGTCATGGGTATAAAAAATGTGACCCTGGACTCTGACCCCATAGGTAGCAATGAATATCCTAGTAAGAGCACCACCAGTGGAAGGGGAAGCCCTGGGTCCTGCTAAGACTGAACCCCCAGTGAACTAGTCTATGGGGGGAGGGCGGCAATGGGGGGAGGGTTGGGAGGGGAACACCCATAAGGAAGGGGAGGGGGGAGGGGGATGTTTTCCCGGAAACCGGGAAAGGGAATAACACTCGAAATGTATATAAGAAATACTCAAGTTAATAAAAAATAAAAAATAAAAAAAAATGTGTGCTTGTGTATGTGTATGTGTGTGTGTGTATGTGTATGTGTGTGTGTGTGCGCGCGCGCGCGCGCGTGTGTGTGTGTGTGTGTGTGTATTTGTGTGGAGTTGGTTCACATGTGTGCTTATAGCTAAGGAGAACAGAAGGGGATAGAGTTAAAGACAGTTATTGTGATGTTTGATGTAGGTATTCGGAACCAAACTCATTTCCTCTGAATTTAACTGCTGAGCCATCTCTCCAGACTAGATCCAAATTTAAATGTTAAAATTATGCAGAATTATATGAACCTATTCTCTAAATCCCACGTATATATTACAACTGATGATTTTAGGGTTGTTGACATAGCTAAACTGACGACTTCATAATGAGGCTGTGTTATTCATGACAAAAAGGGAACAGTCAAAGCTTTAATAGATTTTAAGAGCAGAAATTAAACATCTCATTTGATTTTAAAAATATTAATTAGAGGATCAAGACTTCCTATACAGATGGCAAACAAATAGACAAATGTATAGAATATATGTAAAATAACAATATTTCTAGAATTATGCCACATTTAATAACAATAAAAAGAATAATTAGAATGGAAACATTCTATTTGTATAGATTTGTGTTTTAGACAAGTTGAAAACAATGAGTCTCTTCCCATTTGCTGAAGTTAACTGCTTAAAAACCTTAAGTTTAAGACATCCCAACCCTAGAAAGGCATAGATAAGAAACAGGCATTCTGCGATGCCAATATGAGAGATTAGCTGACTACGAGTTTGACTAATGAGAAAGGATTAAAGTATCTACAATTTTATGAGCCAGAGTGAGCAGTATTTATCAGGGGACTCCAAATCTACCTATGATTATATAATACTTGTAAACAGGGATTAAAGAAATATTTTTAACTCTAGAGCAAATATCTCCCTACGATGAATGGAAAATAAGACCCATAAAATATGCCTTAGATTGAAAAATGATATTGACTTCGTGTGATGTTTTTGAAAATGGTGTCATAATAGAATGGGGGGGGTATAGAAACACAAATGTGGCCAACTGTAAGTCACTGAAGAAAATACTTCCAAAGAACAGAAAATTTTAATACAAAGACGTATCTTTTAAATTTTGGTTTTCTTTTTCAGGGCATGCCTGAGATTCTTTATATATGTCATACATAAAATTAACTCATTTTCCTTAGATTTTATAAGTAGGTGATCTTCATAGGGTTAAGTGTATTCAAGTTTTAGGGTTTAGTTCTTTTTTATTTATTTCTTTTTTTTGGTAGAAAAACTGTCTGTAATTAGTTTATTAATATTTACATTTCTAATTCTAAGGACCTACATGCAAACTATAAATTATGCTCACAGATATTAAAAGGCCAGGCAGGCAGATTGGGAGCAACACTTTGAAAAATGATCATATATTTCTTGATTATGAAATCTTAACTCCAACATCCCTGTGCTCTGACTCTGGGCTTTGAATACCGTCCCTCAGATCTCATTTCCTTGTAGCTGGAGTCTCAGTTGTGTCCAGCAATATGAGTCTCCTTCGCTTTCTCTTCCTCCTTGTTTTTCATTTTACCTTTTTGTACTCCAGATTCAGAGACTGAAAGAAAAAAGAATCTAGTTCTTACTTCATTTGGTGATATTCTTGCAAGGTAAAACTTTTGTAGGAGAGCCACAGAACAATTAATCCCTCCAATCTCTTGGAAAGTCACACAAATCTCTCAAAAAAATCCCAGCTAACTGGCTACTTCTTGATTATTTAACTGTGTAGCTTTTCTCTGGTCCTGAGCTACAGTTATGATACACCAGCTTTTCTAAAATAGAAGAAAATCACTTGTATATTTGTATAATTGTCATCAAAATACCTGATGCTGCCAGGCCTCCAACTCTTTAAAACTACTTATCGATTTTGCTGTCAATAAGGAAGGAAGCATTTTGTGCATGTCACTGCTGTTCACATATGAAGATTAGAAACACTGCTTAGCTTTGAGGACATAAACATGTTGGTAGCCTACATATCTTCCCACCACAAACCTGTTCAAAGGGAGAAGAAATTTCTCAGGGAGGTTACTACTTTGTCTTCCTTGTGACCATCTTTTGAAGTCTAGCCTTAGGATTTCTTTTTCTTGTCCTGAGCTGTGCAAGTTTTGATGCCTGGATTGTGGTACATGTCTTCTTTAAACCATACTTCCGATTAGGTATTGTCCTGTTATTACAAGCATGCTCAGGCAAGTTTGGACAAATAACACATAAATGCCTGAGACTGTCTACTAGATAAGAATGACCATGTGGACATTTAAGGTGTGCTTAAACTGTGTACTTAAACTAACTCAGCCAATAGGGACACCAATCTCAGTTCAATGGTTGGCTGCGAGCATTCACCACTGTATTTGTCATGCTTTGACAGAGTCTTGCAGGAGACAGCTATATCAGGCTCCTGTCAGCATGCACTTCTTGGCATCAGCAATATTGTCTGGGTTTGGTGGATGTATGAATATTGGCTTGATCCCCAGGTGGGGTAGGTCCTGAATGGCCATTCCTTCAGTCTCTGCTCCAAACATTGTCTCCATATCTACTATGAATTTTTTGTTTCCCCTTCTAAGCATCCCCACTTTGGTCGGATTTCTTGAGCTTCATGTGGTCTGTATCATGTGGAGTGTATCTTGGATAATCCTAGAATTTGGGCTAATATTCACTTATCATTGAGTGCATACAATGTGTGTTTCTTTTTATGATTGTGTTACCTCATTCAGAATGATATTTTCTAGTTCCATCCATTTGCCTTTAAATTTCATGAAGTTACTGTTTTTAATAGCCGAGTAGTACATTATGTAAATGTACCACATTTTCTGTATCCATTCCTCTATTGAAGGATATCTGGGTTCTTTCCAGCGTCTGGATATTATAAATAAGGCTGCTATGAACATAGTGGAGCATGTATATTTGTTATATGTTGGAGCATCTTTTGGGTGTATGCCCAAGAGTGGTATAGTTGGGTCCTCAGGTAGTACTATGTTCAATTTTCTAGAAACCTCCAGAATAATTTCCAGAGTGGTTGTCCTAGCTTGCAATCCCAGCAATAATGGAGGAGTGTTATTTGATTCTCTTGAGTCTAACTTCTTGAGTTCTTTGTATATATAGGATATTAGCCATCTATTTGGTGTAGGGTTGGTAAAGATCTTTTTCCAATCTGTTGGTTACCATTTGTCTTAATGACAGGCTCCTTTGCCTCACAGAAGCTTTGCAATTTTATGAGTCCCATTTGTCGATTCCGGATATTAGAACATAAGTCATTGGTTTTCTGTTCAGGAAATTTTCCCAGTGCCCATGTGTTTGGGGCTCTTCTCCATTTTTCCTTCTATTAGTTTGAGTGTATATGGTTATATGTGGAGGTCCTTGATCCACTTGGACTTGAGATTTGTACAGGGTTACAAGAATGGATAGATTTACATTCTTCTACATGCTTACTTCTAGATGAAGCAGCACAATTTGTTGAAAATGCTTTTTTTTTTTCTGGAAGTTTTAGCTCCTTTATCAAAAGTCACATGACCATAGGTATGTGGTTTCATTTCTGGGTCTTCAATTCTATTCCATTGATCTACCTGCCTCTCTCTGTACCAATACCATAAAGTTTTATTTTTGTTTTTTGTTTTTTTTTTCAATCCCTATTGCTCTCTAATACAGCTTGGGGTCGGGGATTGTGATTTTGTCCAGAAGTTCTTTTATTGTTGAGTATAGCTTTTGCTATCCTGGGATTTTTGTTATTCCAAATGAATTTGCAAATTGCTCTTTTTAAGTCTATGAAAAATTGAGTTAGAATTCTGATGGGATTCATTGAATTGGTAGACTGTTTTTGGCCAGACGGCCATTTTTACAATATTGATCCTCCCAAACCTTGAGCGTGGCAGATCTTTCCAATTCCTTAGATCTTCAATTTCTTTCTTCAGAAACTTGAAGTTCTTGTCATACAGATTTTTCACTTACTTGGTTAGCATCACACCAAAGTATTATTTGTGAATATTGTGAAAGGTGTCGTTTCCTTAATTTCTTTCTCAGCTTGTTTATCCTTTGATTAGAGGAAGGCTATTGACTTGTTTGAGTTAATTTTATATCCAGCCACTTTGCTGAAGTTGTTTATCAGGCTTAGTATTTAATTCTCTGGTGGACCTTTTGGAGTCACTTAAGTATACAATCATATAATCTGTAAATAGTGATATTTTGACTTCTTCCTTTCCAATTTGTTTACATTTGTCCTCCTTTTATTGTCTGATTGCTCTGGCTAGGACTTTCAGTACTATATTGAATAAGTAGGGAGAGATGGACAGCCTTGTCTAGTCCCTGTTTTAGTGGGATTGTTTCAAGTTTCTCTCCATTTAGTTTGATGTTTGCTACTGGTATACTGTATATTGCTTTTATTATGTTTAGGTATGGGCCTTGAATTCCTGATCTCTCCAAGACTTTTAACATGAAAGAGTGTTGAGTTTCATCAAATGCTTTCTCAGCATATAATGAGATGGTCATGTTTTTTTTTTCTTTGAGTATGCATATATACTGGATTACTTTGGTGGATTTCTGCATATTGAACCATCCCTGCATCCCTGGGATGAAGCCTACTTGATCATGATAGGTGATTGTTTTGATGTATTCTTGGATATGATTTGCAAGAATTTTATTGAGTTTTTTGTGTAGATATTCTTATGGGAAATTGGTCTGATGTTCTCTTTCTTTATTGGGTCTTTGTGTGGTTTAGGTTTAAGTGTAATTATGGATTCATAGAAGGAATTGGGTAGTGCTCCTTCTGTTTTTATTTTGTGTAATAGTTTGGACTGTATTGGTATGAGGTCTTCTATGAATGTCTGAAAGAATTCTGCACTAAACTCATCTTGTCCTGGGCTTTTTTTGGTTGGGGGATTTTAACAACTGCTTCTGTTTCTCCAGGAGTTATGGCACTGTGCAAATGGTTTATCTGATCCTGATTTAGCTTTGGTACCTGGTATATGTCTAGAAAATTGTCCACTTCATCCAGATTTTCCAGTATTGTTGAATATATGCTTTTGCAGTAGGATCTGATCACTGTTTTAAAATTTCCTCAGATTCTGTTATTGTGTCTTCCTTTTCATTTCTCATTTTGGTAATTTGGATACTCACTCTGTACCCTCTGGTTAGTCTAGCTAAGGTTTAATCTATCTTGTTTATTTTCCCAAAGAACCAGCTCCTTGTTTTGTTGATTTTTTATAATTCTTTTTGTTTCTACCTGGTTGATTTTAGCCCTGAGTTTGATTATTTCCTGCGATCTACTCCTCTTTAATGTATTTGCCTCTTTTTGTTCTAGAGCTTTAAGGTGTGCTGTCAAGCTGCTAGTGTATGCTCTCTTCAGTTTTTTTCGAGGCACTCAGAGCTATGAGTTTTCTCTTAGTCCTGCTTTCATTGTGTTCCATAAGTTTGGTATGTTGTATTTTTACATTCATTAAATTCTAAAAAGATATTAATTTCTTTATTTCTACCTTACCAAAAGTTATCATTGAGTATCATTCAACTTCAATGTGTATGTGGGCTTTCTGTAGTCTTTTTGTTATTGAACACCATCCTTTGTCTCTGGTGAGATCATAGGATGCATGGGATTATTGCAATCTTCTTGTATCTATTGAGGCATGTTTTGTGACTGATTGTATGGTCAATTTTGGAGAAGCCACCATGAGGAACTGAGAAGAAGGTATGCTCTTTTCTTTAAGAATGAACTGTTCTAAAGATATCTGTTAAATCCCTTTGGTTCACTACTTCTGTTAATTTCTCTGGGTATTTGTTTAGTTTCTGCTTCCATGATCTGTTCAGTGTTGAGAATTTGGTGTTGAAATCTCCCACTATTATTCTGTAAAGGACATTGTCTGCTTTGAACTTCAATAAGGTTTCTTTCATTATTGTAGATGTCCTTGTATTTCGACCATTGATATTCCTGATTGGGAGTTCATCTTGTTGGATTTTTCCTTTGATGAGTATGAAGTGTCTTTTCTGATCTTTTTTAATAATTTTTGGTTGAAAGTCAATTTTATTTGACGTTAGAATGGCTACTCCAGCTTGTTTCTTGGGACTATTTGCTTAGAAAATTGTTTTCTACACTTTTACTCTGAGGTAGTATCTGTCTTTGTCACTGAGGTGTGTTTCCTACATGCAACAAAATACTGGGTCCTCTTTACATATCTATTTCATTTTACTGAGGGATTGAGTCCATTGATGTTAAAAGATATTAAGGAATAGTGGTTGTTGTTTCCTGTTATTTTTCTTGTTAGAGGTGGAATTATTTTTGTGTGGCTATCTTCTTTTAGATTTGTTGAAAGAAGATTAATTTCTTGCTCTTTCTAGGGTGTAGTTTCTCTCCTTGTGTTGGAGTATTCCACATTTTTTAAAGGGCTGTACTTGTGGAAAGAGAGTGTGTAAATTTGGTTTCATCAAGGACTATCTTGGTTTCTCCATCTGTGTCAATTGAGAATTTTGCTGGATATATTAGCCTGGGCTTGCATTTGTGTTGTGTTAGGGTCTTTTTTCACATCTGTACAGGATCTTCTGTCTTTCATAGGATCTGATGAGAAGTCTGGTGTAATACTCATAGGTCTGCCTTCATATGTGACTTGACGTTTATCCCTTCTTTAAAAATCTTTATTTTGTGCATTTGGTGTTTTGACTATTGTCAGACAGAAGGAGTGTCTTTTCTGGTCCAATCTATTTGGACTTCTATAGGCTTTTTGTTTGTTTGTTGGCATCTCTTTCTTTGGGTTAGGAAAGTTTTCTTCTATAATTTTTTGAAGATATTTACTAGCCCTTTACATTGAATATCTTTGCTCACTTCTATACCTATCATCCTTTGATTTGATTTTTCCATTGTGTCCTGGATTTCCTAGATGTTTTGGGTTAGGAGCTTTTTGAGTTTTACATTTTCTTTGATAGTTGTGTCAATGTTTTCTAAAGTATCTTCTGCCCCTGAGATTCTCTCTTCTATTTCTTGTCTTCTGTTGGTGATGCTTATGTCTATGTCTCCTGATCTTTTTCCTAGATTTTCTATCTCCAGGGTTGTCTCCCTTTTTCATTTCTTTATTGTTTCTAATTCAATTTTTAGGTCTAGAAGGTTTTGTTCAATTCGTTCACCTGATTGGTTGTGTTTTTCTGTAATTCTTTAAGGGATTTTTGTGTTTCCTTTTTAAAGGCTTCTACTTGTTTACCTGTGTTGTCCTGTATTTCTTTAAGGGTGTTATTTATGCCCTTCTTAACATCTTCTATAATCATGAGATGTGATTTTAAATCCAAATCTTGCTTTCCTAGTGTTTTGGAATATCCAGTACATGCTTTCATGGTAAACTGGACTCAGATGATGCCAAGTATTCTTATTTTCTGTTCCTTAGTTTCCTCAGCTTGCCTTTTGCCATCTGGTTGTCTCTGCTATTAGCTTTTCTTCCTGTCTCTGACAGTGGCTTAACCCTTTTGTATGCCTGTCTTTCTGCACTGCTGGAAACCAGTTTTCTTTCAGTGGGATCTGGGACAGAGAGCTGTGTCACAGGGTCAGCCCTGGGCATGGGCCCAGGCAGAAACTGGAAGGATCCTGTTCGAGACTGCCCCTGGGTTCCTGTTCCCTGAAGGCTCTAGGCCTTTTCCTCTTGGGCCAGGAAAGTGATCAGAAATGGTGGTCTCCCTTGAGCTCTCAGAATTGTCTGCACTTCTGAGAGTTTTGCTCTTTCCCCCAAGGGATTTGGGTACAGAGAACTGTGAGACCTGGCCACCTCTGGGGGCAGGTGGAAACTGGAATGATCCTGTCCCATACGGCACCTGGGTTTCTGTGTCCTGAAGGCTCCAGGCCATTTCCTCTTGGGCTGGGAGTGTGTGCAGAATAGGTGGTCTCCCTTGAGCTCTCAGGATTGTCCACACTTCTGAGAGTCCAGCTCTCTCCCCCACAGGATTTGGGTACAGAGAGTTGTGGGACCGGGTCAACTCCAGGCACAGGCAGAAACTGGAAGAATCCTGCCCCAGAGTGCTCCTGGGTATCTAACTCTTTTGTATTTTAAAGAGTTGTGAATTCTGGAAACATGGTATGAGAAGTGCCAAGAGTCAATAAGTGTCCCCAGTGTCAACTTTCAGAGGAATCTGACTTACATGAAATGGTGTATTTGCATTTCCTGAGATATATGGGATTAGACAAGTAGTATACTTACATGCGCAACTTGCTATTGGCTTGAATTTGAAAAACTTGCTACCACAAGGCACAAAATTGGTGAAACAGAACAACATAGCACTTAGTCCTATATTCTCCATTGGCCTATTGTTTGGAGTATGTTAGCGCATCTGGATACCTATCCCATCACATGAAATTTCAGCTTTTTTTTATTCAATATTTTCTTTATTTACATTTCAAGTGTTATCCCCTTTCCAAATTTCCCCTCCAGAAACCCCCATCCCACCTCCCGACCCCATGCCTTTGTGAGGGTGTTCCCCCACCTACCCACACACTCCTTCTTGCCTTCCTACACTGGCATTCTCCTACACTGGGGCATTGAGCCTTCACAGGACCAAGGGCCTCTCCTCCCATTGATGACCTACAAGGCCCGTCCTCTGCTACATATGCAGCTGGAGCCATGTGTTATTCCATGTTTACTCTTTGATTGGTGGTTTAATCCCTGGGAGCTCTGGTGGGTCTCTTTGGTTGCTATTGTTGTTCTTCCTATGGCATTGTAAACCCCCAAATGGACTTGTGGCCATGAATTTGATTCTTTCATCCTTCTATGTGAGATTGCAAAAAGTAAGTCAGACAGTTAAGTTTACCTGAGAGTAAATCTCTTGCTACCTTGAACTTAGACTTTCCAGATTCTGAAAAGTGAATATCTATAAAAAATAAATCTATGCATTGTGAATTATTCAGTCGAAGATCATCTGTTAAAGCTAGATGCTCCATTTTCCCTGTAAAACATTTCCCCCAGGTTAAGAAGTTGAATAGTCTAGTCATACAAAAACTATAATATGAATATTCATGTGACTTAATTTTTAATACCCCAAACCCTCGAATAATCTAAAAGTCCATAAATGAAGATGTATATTCATAATGTTATCGTCCTCACAAACAAAATCAAAACAAATATTCCTATGTGTAACTGCATAAATGATACTAAACAAGCATGTTCAAGATCATTATGTGAAGGGAAAGGCAGGTAATGACAATTTATTTACTTTCTCAAGTATGAAATTTAATCTGTAGGAAAATAAAATACTATTTGGTTATCTATGAATATTGTAATGGGGAAAACGGTTTTAAAAAGCAATAAAAGGATAGCCTGGAGAGATTACTTAGTGCTTAAAAGCACTTGAAGTACTTTCAGAGAATGTGAGTTTGGTTCCAAGAATCAACACTATTGCACATAATTGTTTATAATTCCAGTTTCAGGTTTTATAAAACTGTGCCCTGGCCTCCTTGAGTAGTAGTGCACCTACTTGTAGTGAGCATCCATATACATAAAATTAAAAGAAATAACGTTACCAAATGTGCCATCCATCACACAGCATCAGTGTAGGCTGCCTGAAACACATTGACTCAGAGTTGAACTATAGTCAATTTTGGGTTGTCTTGTTTATGGAATCAGAAAATATTCTTATTCTTCACAAAGACAGTGAATTAGGTATTAAAAACAAATACCATACATTTTGGGAAATTAGGAATATTTTCTTGTTGTAGTTCCTCCTCATTTCTCAAATTAGCCATCTTCGCTTATCTTGTTTAAGAATATTTAATTATTTTAAAATTGTTATATGAGATTTTGAGTTATGTTTTATTTAAAATAAATTTGGTTTGGAAATAGTACTTAATTTTCAAAAATTTCTGACACAGTTCTAGACACAGTTTTGTAACACCATCCATTTGAACCTCATACTTATATAAAGGAGCAAACTCAGTCTTGACATGATAATATCCATCAAATACAAAGAGATCATGGCTTTAAATTCAAAAACAGAAAATATTTAGCCAAAATGTATTTCTATATATAAAAATAAATGACTCACAAATCTTGTCAGGGTATATATTTATTTCATCTCTAGGAAATGATAAACTTATAGGTATAACAACAATAGTTTTAGAGAAATAGCTTTATGTTTTACTCTCAGGAAATAGTTAATTTGTAGGCCTATTTATTAGGTACCCTGGGTTTTTTAAATGGCACAAAAATGACCATGACTGTAAATAAGGAAAAGATCCAAGGACATAATATATACATATATTTTTTTTCATAAGTGAGCAGAAAGACTCATTGATTAAATTCTGGTTTCATGTTCTTGTTAACAAGAACAGAAAGTCTATTCAATATGGAGAAGTAGTAGAGACTCAAAATGTAATAGACTCAACAATGGCAGTTATATTTTGATAACTGATATATACGCTATAATGTATAAATGAGTGATATATAAGTGAGTGATACATTAAAGACTTATTTGGCCTGAAAATTTAAATATCAAGTTTGAAATAAGTTACTTAAATTCATGCACACATCAAGCATGACTATGTATATATTTTTTTTATTAACTTGAGTATTTCTTATATACATTTCGAGTGTTATTCCCTTTCCCAGTTTCCGGGCAAACATCCCCCTCCCCCCCCCTTCCTTATGGCTGTTCCCCTCCCAACCCTCGCCATATTGTCGCCCTCCCCCCAACAGTCTAGTTCACTGGGGGTTCAGTCTTAGCAGGACCCAGGGCTTCCCCTTCCACTGGTGCTCTTACTAGGATATTCATTGCTACCTATGAGGTCAGAGTCCAGGGTCAGTCCATGTATCCATTCCTCTGTTGAAGGGCATCTGGGTTCTTTCCAGCTTCTGGCTATTATAAATAAGGCTGCGATGAACATAGTGGAGCACATGTCTTTTTTATATGTTGGGGCATCTTTTGGGTATATGCCCAAGAGAGGTATAGCTGGATCCTCAGGCAGTTCAATGTCCAATTTTCTGAGGAACCTCCAGACTGATTTCCAGAATGGTTGTACCAGTCTGAAATCCCAATAACAATAGAGGAGTGTTCCTCTTTCTCCACATCCTAGCCAGCATTTGCTGTCCCCTGAGTTTTTGATCTTAGCTATTCTCACTGGTGTGAGGTGAAATCTCAGGGTTGTTTTGATTTGCATTTCCCTTATGACTAAAGATGTTGAACATTTCTTTAGGTGTTTCTCAGCCATTCGACATTCCTCAGCTGTGAATTCTTTGTTTACCTCTGAACCCCAATTTTTAATAAGGTTATTTGTCTCCCTGTGGTCTAACTTCTTGAGTTCTTTATATATTCTGGATATAAGGCCTCTATCTATTGTAGGATTGGTAAAGATCTTTTCCCAATCTGTTGGTTGCCGTTTTGTCCTAACCACAGTGTCCTTTGCCTTACAGAAGCTTTGCCGTTTTATGAGATCCCATTTGTCGATTCTTGATCTTAGAGCATAAGCCATTGGTGTTTTGTTCAGGAAATTTTTTCCAGTGCCCATGTGTTCCAGATGCTTCCTTAGTTTTTCTTCTATTAGTTTGAGTGTATCTGGTTTGATGTGGAGGTCCTTGATCCACTTGGACTTAAGCTTTGTACAGGGTGCTAAGCATGGATCGATCTGCATTCTTCTACATGTTGACCTCCAGTTGAATCAGCACCATTTGCTGAAAATGCTATCTTTTTTCCATTTGATGGTTTTGGCTCCTTTGTCAAAAATCAAGTGCCCATATGTGTCTGGGTTCATTTCTGGGTCTTCAATTCTGTTCCATTGGTCTGTCTTTCTGTCTCTGTACCAATACCATGCAGTTTTTATCACTATTGCTCTGTAATACTGCTTGAGTTCAGGGATAGTGATTCCCCTTGAAGTCCTTTTATTGTTGAGGATAGTTTTAGCTATCCTGGGTTTTTTGTTATTCCAGATGAATTTGCAAATTGTTCTGTCTAACTCTTTGAAGAATTGGATTGGTATTTTGATGGGGATTGCATTGAATCTGTAGATCGCTTTTGGTAAAATGGCCATGTTTACTATATTAATCCTGCCAATCCATGAGCATGGGAGATCTTTCCATCTTCTGAGGACTTCTTTAATTTCTTTCTTCAGAGTCTTGAAGTTCTTATCATACAGATCTTTTACTTGCTTAGTTAAAGTCACACCGAGGTACTTTATATTATTGGGGTCTATTATGAAGGGTGTCGTTTCCCTAATTTCTTTCTCGGCTTGTTTCTCTTTTGTGTAGAGGAAGGCTACTGATTAATTTGAGTTAATTTTATACCCAGCCACTTTGCTGAAGTTGTCTATCAGCTTTAGTAGTTCTCTGGTGGAACTTTTGGGATCACTAAGACATGAAATCATTTGAAAAATCAAATCAGAAAATTGGCAATTACTTTTTCTCAATACCAAGCTATACCACACTTGGGCATAGTACCAAAGATTCCATATCCTACCACTAGGATATTTGCAAAACTATTTTTCTTTCTTTATGTTTATTGCAGATTTCTTCATAAGAGCCCAGAACTAGAAACAAGCTAAATGTCCATCAACTAAAGAGTGGATCACATTTAAAAAAAAAAAAGACAGGCAAATGAAAGTAGAAAATAATCAGCCTGAGTAAGCTAATCCAGACCCAGAAAGACAAATTTGTGTCTTCACTTATAAGTTGATATTATCTTTTAAGGAACTGGTAAGCAATCTATAGTCCACAGAGCAGAAAGGTTATGTCAAGGGGACCATCTGAGGATCGGGAGATGTACAGGACACATGAATCTCCCTTGGAAGGGGTAATAGAACCGATCTTTCAGGTGGAATGGAGACAAGTGGGGACTGGAACAGGAAGGATCACGTTGGGAGACCTGGAGGAAGAGAATGCGGGGAGAGACATGAAGTTGTAGTGCATTTGGTATGAAAATCTAAGGCAATGGAAACTTCCTAGACTCTATGAGAGTGGCCCTAGTAAGGACTTCCAGTAATGGAGGATGCAGAGCCTGAAATAGCTATCTTTTGTATCTGGACAGGTTTTCCAATGGTGGGATTGGGTTGCTTTAACTGAATTTTTGACCTAGGGATTCCCAGGGAGATCCCTAAATAACCAAGGCTTTTGCTAGGACAGATGTTTGTTCCCTCAAAACTGCAGAATGGCTCTTTTGCTAAGGACAGTATCCACACAGCTCATTGAACCTAGAGGTCAAGCTACTGCCTGCAACCTCGCCATACAATCTGCCCTGTCTGTCAGATGTGCTGGGGTAATTGTGGAATAGAACTTGTGGGAGTGGCTGACCATTATCTGGTTTAACATGAGGCCTTTGTTAGGATAAGTAGCCCATGTGCTATACTTCCTGGATGGATAAGAACCAAGATTTGATAGCCTGCAGACCAAGGGAAAAGAATAAAGAATAAACAAACAAGTCAATCAAATTAAGGTCTCTTTTTAAATCCCTCCCCTTCCAGATTGAAAACACCAGAAAGAGAGTCATAAAAGATTGTAGGAGTCAGAGGGGATAGAGGACACCAACTAACATGGGCTAATGAATCAACTAAGCAAGGATCACGTAGACTGAAGTGACAAGCACAGAGGCCTGAACGATTCTGTACCAAGTCCTCTGCATATGCATCATGGCTTTAGCTTGGTATTTTGGTTGGAAGCTTAAGAACAGGAGTGGGTATGCATCTGACTTTTTTGTCTGCTCTTGGGATCCCTTTTCTCTCATTTGCTTGTCTTGACCAGGCTTGATATGAGGGCTTTTTGCCATGTTTTCTTATATCTTGTTTTGTGATATTTGGCTGTCATCTCTTGGTGGCTTGTTTTTTTTTCTGAAGAGGAAGCAGAGGGGTTTTGCTAATTATTTGAGTTGCATTCGATTATGGATTATTGTTTTCTGGCTTTTGAAAAATGCCTAAGCAAATTTTTCCATACTTTTTAAGAAGGAGAAAAATGTGATCCATGATAGAATCAATCTATTCAATATGTATCTATGAGTAATATTGAAAGAAGAGCATTCAAAGAGCTATTATGCTTTCATATACGTATTCCAAATAATTATAGAACTATGGTAAAGTATGAAAATGGTACCAAATGATAGTAAACATATAAGGAGAATCAATTAAATTCTAGTTCTGAAAATACAATGCCTCAGAAGAAAATATGCTTGACAAATTAATAAAATTTTATGAAAGATATCTGAAATAATTCTATTCATTTCTAAAAATTTACATGTAACTTTAGATATATGAAGTATGTGCTTAAAATTCTTGCATTTTCTTCTGAATTATTTTCTTCAGGGTTTTAAGATATAGATCACCTAAACAACATGGTAAATTTATATTTGAGTATTATAGAATGTTTCTTCTTTGATTAAATGCTATTTTGATAGGTGTATTTTAATGCAAAAAATTTTTAATTCTTGATCTGTATATATGACTGGCAATTTACAACATTGTCATATTTTTTCAACTTGGTATAATGTATATAACCAGGGTCAATCTTTTGGAGAAAACTTACTTTCCCCTTTCCAGAAGATTACAATTGTAAGTAGTTCATGGTCCTATGCAACAGTAGAAGCTGAAAGACTGTAAACACCAGAAGTGATGGAGGACTCCAAGGACATACTGTGGTTCAGATACAATAGGGATGACGCATGTGAACTTACAGAGACTGTGAGGGGACCCAAAAAAACTGTCTAAGTTCACAACAAAGTAAAATACTTGCATGTAGATAGGGAATTAGCTACAAAGTTTCACCCCTAATCTGAAAAGTATAATATTGCTGATGCCAAGAAGTGCATGCTGACAGGAGCCTGATATAGTTGTCTCCTGAGAGTCTCTGCCAGAGCCTGACAAATACAGAGGAGGATGCTTGTAGTTAAACATTGAACTGAGAATGGTGTCCTCAATGAAGGAATTAGAGAAAGAAGTGAAGGAGCTGAAGGACATTTCAACCTCTTAAGAACAATAATACGAACCAATCAGAGCTCCCAGGGACTAAACCACCATCCAAACAGACCACATGGACAGACCTATGGCTCCAGCTGCATATGTAGCAGAGGATGGCCTTATTGGGCACCCATGGGAAGAGAAGCCCTTGGTCCTGCCAAGGCTCAATACCCCAGTATAGGGGAATGTCAGGGTGGGGTTGTGGGAAGGGGTTGGTGGTTAGGTGGGGGAACACCCTCACAGAACCGGGAGGTGGGGGGAAGGATTGCATAGGGGGTTTATGGACAGTAAACCAGGGAAGGGGATAACATTTGAAATGTAAATTAAAATATCCAATAAAAATGTTACCCTCATAAAGCAAATATATATTATGTACTTAAATAATTTTTTATAGAACAAGTAGGTCAATGTGTTTTGCAGTGCAACTAGGAATACATCTATTTGTGGCTAACAAATACATCAGATTATGGCTAACTAATATTTATTAGAACTGAGAGATATTGAGTCTGTGTAAGTCAGCGTTTTTGAGGAGGTATGCTTGGATCCAAGTGCCTATACGCCAGTTCACAAGTACCTGTAACTTCAGTTGTAGGTTTTATGAAGTCGTCTTCTTGTGCAAGCACCGTAAATGCACATGCTATTCATATGTATTTACAGAAAATATACTCATACTTTAAAAAATGTAAAAGAAAGAAATAAGTGAGCAGCATGTTCTTTGTGTATAAGGACATGCACAAATGAGCATATGCCTTAGTGGAGTCAAATCACTGGGATACAGGAAGATTCGGTTGTACAATTACTGTGTTCTTTTCTGGTAATAAATCACCTATTTTCTTAAGTTCAGTACCTAGGAAAGGAGAAGCACTGTAGGAAATTTTAAATTGTGGACTTAGCTTGCCAACGGATAGTTGAGATGACCAGTAACACACACACACACACACACACACACACACACACACACCACCCCACACATGTTTTATAAAGGACATCTCATTCTATAATTTGATTCATTTCCTCCTTATCATGGATCTCTTGTTTTTCATAAGCTCTAAGAACAACAATGACACAAAGAATATACACATGCCTGTGCTGGGCATCAAAAACATCTTAGATTTTCTGAAATGAACCAGCATCCTTTGGTAAAGTATTAGATATAGTACATGTGTGAGAAAAACCTAAGTCCCTTCAAAAGTTCAAAAGTGAGCTAATAATTACTTTCAAGATTTATATGGATTTCAGTTTGGAAATTTTGATAATTAGTGATATGAAATTATACAGGAGACTCTTTCTCACTAAAACACAAAACCAATTCCTCATAAGGGAACTTAAGAGCTGCTGAATTCAAGGAGCAAAAATGACTTCTTTAGGTTCAATTCTACTCAGGGACAGTCTTTGTAATAGAAAAGTTCTTCCTCCTGTACTGCAGGAGTGCTTGAGAGATTAATGTTCACTGGTACTGGGCCAAGGTCCTGGGAATAACGCCAGAAACTGTGGCTCTGTGGCTGATGCAAATCCCAGACTGGATATGAAAGAATGGACAGGAAGAACATTTTTAGAACTGAGACAATTGGCATAATGACAAGAAAGCTAAACTATTCTGGAGAAAGACTATCTAAAAGAGGAAGGAGGAAGATAAATACTCTTAGGAAGACATTGCATGAGAAGGTCCTTTGTGAGAGGAAATGCAATCTCCTTTGGAAATTTGTAATATTTATTCCTACCTAAGGATAAAACTCTCAACCACATATATAATGTGTAACTTCTTACTGTTAAGGAAGAGTATCTATATTGTCTGATAATTAAAAGTAAACAACCATACACACAATTGTTCTACAGGGTCCCTATCTTGCATTTGATTTTATCTGACAAACCCCACAGTAAATTTATGCTTCCCGAACGATCTGTCATATTTAAATAAATAGGCATTACTCAGCTCTGTAAAGTATTCTACACTAAGGCATTGAAAAATAAATTTATGCTAAGCTGATGGAACGTCTCTATTCCTTCAACAATGGTGAATAAAGGATCACAACTTTTGTCTTTCTCACTGTTTTGACTGATGGTTTATTTACTGAAGATTAATCAATTCAGATATTGCAGGTTGGAGCATGAAGGAGAAAGTATAAAAGTTAGAAGCCACAATGAGCGCCTTTCCAGTTCCTATTTTAATTATAGTGGATTAATAGATCTTTCCCTGGTTTGAAAAAAAAATCCCTAAGGTTTTCAAAAGAGAAGAGCACATATGTCAGATGTCCTGTCTATTGTAGTTTAGAGTAAAATTGAACACATGCCCAGTTGGGTAAATACATTCCAAACATCAGATGGGTACTTCCTTCCAACTAAGAAGACAACCTCTTATTTTATTATTATGCATTTATGAGAAGATCTTCCAAATCAAAGGAACGAACTGTAGAGTAGTGGGAGTAACTGTAAAAGACAACCTCCAGGAACTCGAGCACATGGATATGAAACTAGTGATTCAGCAAATACCATCTACATTTGTCAGAGGAAAAAAAAAGGATTCAAATAGTCATCTCTGATACATAGCCGCAAACTTTTCCTGAATTGTTATTCCTGTTATTACACTATATGCAACATTGTTACGACATACAACATTACAGCAAACTAATGACATCTGGGTAATTGAACTCAGTGCCCATAAATGATATTGACTCTGAATTCTCAGTAATACTATGTACATTTGAGAGCAAAACAAAATCCTGAAAGATGTTATCAATCTGAAATATTAATGAAGTTGATAAGTAGACCATGCTATCATTAAATTAAGGCAAGATTAGATTGTTGGTTTCTTATAGGCACACATGCACAGACACACAGACACACAGACACACAGACACACAGACACACACACACACACACACACACACACACACACACACAAACTTAGATGATTCAGAGGAAAAAATCAATGTAAAGATTTGAGAGGAATGCTTGGTATGCTACAGTCCAGAACTCTGAAGGAAGCATTCCCAATCATCTCCGTCATTCTCAATTGTGCAATTTCTTTTCTTTGAATGTGTATTGAACCTTCAACTAACAAAAAACTGTCAGTTTCTGGAATATATGACATTAAGTGTGAAATGGTATTTGCCTAAATTAAGGTGTCAAATGAGTTATCACAATATTTCTAATTCTGAGCTCAACTTAACATAATTCAAAAAAGAATGGATACAGAATGTGAGAGGAACTTAACTATGATTGACATTGATGATGGAGAATCCAAGAAAACTCAATGAGTTATGATCAGTAAACAGGATAACACATGCCAAGAGGGAGGAATTCATTTCTATATGCCCAATAAATAGAAATCTACCAGCATTCTGAATGAATGTGGAAAAAATACATCCAGTTTAGTCAAAACATTTATACTCCCTAGAGTTTCTTACCAACGAACTAAGCCAGACAATGCCTGGATTTGTGAATTAATGTCCATCTATGACTGGATTTGTGAATTAATGACCATCTACTTAGCAAAGACAGCATCTCTGGTCCTAGTAAATTCCATCTCTCATACCTAGTAATAGCTATTTACATATTAACATCATATTGTATATTTGTTTATCTTCAAACAATTTTATTAATATTTAATCTAAGTTTTGACAAGCAAATTTAACTATCTTGTTTTGACCTGCTGGTCTATTCAAATAGGCAAACAGATACCATAGACAAGAACAACAAAGCATTTCCTCGACGTTTCGAGTGAATGCTTCTGGACACTAAAACTGAGTTTTTGTTTTGCTCTATACACACACTTCTTGTTCCTTTTGGTTATTTCATTCTGTGATTTCTAAGTGCTTCCATGTTTCTCAGACTTTAAAAATACAGTTTGCTAACATCCTCTGAGTACTTCTTGCCTGAATTAGAGACATGATCATATTCTTACAGTCTTTGAGATCCCCTAACAATGTGTTTTATATTTGAGAAGCCAACATTCTTAGTTTCAAAGCTACTAGGGACATTATGCTTGGATGATCACCAAAGTGACTTTGCTTTATGTTCTCATATAAATTCCCATTTTTTCTTTTACCTTCTAGGGCTCCTAACGGTCTGCTTTTAACATAATCACAAAAGACTCTAAATCTTATTTTATCTACTGTTTAAAATAGTCTTCCCACTGTCCCTTACCTATTGATTCTCATACTTTAAAAATCTCCTTTAAAAATCAATATTTTGACCTTAATACTATTCTTGAATACTAAAAAATAATTCTCTGACCTCCATTTTATCTTACTTGGAATCAATTTAATAGCTAAAAATTATGAAAATAAATCTTTCTGTGACATATTTATTCCTTCAAAGAAGTTTGGAGTGTCTTACTTGTTTGAATGATTGTGCACCATGTGTATTCCTTGTGCCTATGAACACTGGAAGTTAGTGTCAGATTCCCTGCAATCGGAGTTGCCCACAGTTGTGAGCTACCATGTGGATACTAGGAACTGAATCTGAATACTTTGAAAGAGCATCAAGTAATATTGACTGTTGAACAATTTCTCCATCCCTGAGTTGATTTTCTTAATACATCTTATATCTTCATTAAATTATATAGATTGTGACGAAAAGAGTACATGTTATCCCACGGTTTTGTGTGTGTGTGTGTGTGTGTGTGTGTGTGTGTGTGTGTGTGTTGTGTGTGTGCTAAAAACATCGTCTGAGCTTTTGCATGTATTGAGCCACAGTGTTTTTCTCAAGTAGGTACTGTAGTAGAAATGTACTTTGTAATAGGATACAAAGGGGAAACATTTTGTGAAATAGTGACATTGTATGCATTTACTCTACAGGTAAAAATGTCTTAAAATATCATTAAAACATGTTGCAACTAGGAGAGATAAAACAGTAATACATGCAAATTTTCAATGCAGTTGTGACCTTTTTCCTATTGTTGCTTTACTGATATTTACATATTTCAGAAACAATAATGGATCAGCTATTATAATGACTAGTAGTACTCAGATCTCAATTTGAGTTCTGATTTTTTTCATTAGAAAACAGATGAAATCAGTTAATTCAGAGTAATTTAACTCATGAGTAAATTACATGTATTCATGAAGAGGAAACTATTTTATGATGGCTAAGTGAAATATATAAGTATTTTAAATGACAATATCCAAA
Organism: Rattus norvegicus; assembly: GCF_021556685.1. Taxonomy (NCBI): domain Eukaryota; kingdom Metazoa; phylum Chordata; class Mammalia; order Rodentia; family Muridae; genus Rattus; species Rattus norvegicus. Next base: position 89,978,145 of record NC_141540.1, read on the forward strand.
GATACCTTATAAAATGAAATGGCATTTGTCTTTCAGAAATGAAAGGAAAAAGGTTTTCAGATTTTTCTTTGACTTACATTCTATGTATGGTCATTTTTTTTTTCAGTTTGGCAACCTATGATATTGAATCAAGCAGTAAAATGGTAATGATAATAACAAGGTTGTCTTTGATTTTTAGGTACTTTAAAGAAAAATCAGACAATAAACCTGAGGATAGATTGAGGAAATGGAGAATTCATACCTGTCTTTTTAAATAATATTTCAATAACTTTGAAAAATTTACTCAGAAAACTTGTTCCCCTTCTGTGTGAACTTCCTGTTTGTTCCCCTTGGGTGAAGACACTGATTACTATAGCAAAGTTTTACTCCTTTAGTTTTAAAATTTTAGAAATACAAGTAATACATTTTCCCAAGACATGTCAAAGATAAATAATTAACACACAGTTTTCTGTCTTGGGTCTAGCGTTTGAAAAGATGCAAATGGCTTTGTTATCTTTCACAATGATTTGAAATTAAAGAACTAAACAAGAACATTAAAGCTGGATAATTGAGAGAGATTTTTGCAGGATTATTTGGTATATTACACACAATTTAGAAATAATAACAAGCTCAAATGAAAAGAAACTGCTAAGGGGTTGAAGTTACATAAAGATAATCTCAGATGGAGAGGAAAAGAACAGGGATAAAAATAACCCCCCAAATTTTTGTAAATCCCAGAGTATTATACTAATTTATGTTTGCTTAAAATACATATACATGCACACATATACCCATGTGCACACTTACATGTACATATATACACCCACTCATATACAAACCCATACACACACACACACACACACACACACACACACACACGATAACCCATACACACACGATACACCACCACCACCACTACACACACTCACTCACTGGAGTTATATCACGTAGAGTGAAAATGAACTATCAATCAAAATCCCCACTGCCGGGCATGGGAAAACGCCAATCAATTTGTTGTTCAGGGGAGCCTGAGCCCACCGAGGCAACATATATTATTGATGGTGTTCTCAGTGCTCTCCAGAAAACGAGGTAAGGCAAGCCTAATGGAATAGGACTTGCAGGAATTCATCTGCATCTACCATGTAAGCCTCCTTTCTGAGGTCTCATTCCTACAGTATGAGAGGGGGGTGCTGGAATTTTTCTGACTCCTGCTCCACGGGATCAAGCAAGCATCCTGATAACCTAGTAGCCACAATTCTGAGCCACTCCCACTGTTTGAGTCCCCAACAAGGAATGTAATGTGCTTCCAAACTGTAAACCAACATAAACTCTTCTCCTTAAAAAGTAGACGATGGGTTGGGGATTTAGCTCAGTGGTACAGCGCTTGCTTAGCAAGTGCAGGGCCCTGGGTTTGGTCCCCAGCTCCGAAAAAAATGAAAAAAAAAGTAGATGATGATATGGAGTGAACCACAAAAAAAAAAAAAAAAAGAATCAAAACAGTGGCAAAAAATAAAATACAGGATTAGATAATTAATTTTCTGCAATAGAAATCAACCCAAAAATAAATTTGCTGGATTAAATCGATCCGAGGGCCCTTGGACCTGTGGAGGCTCGATGCCCCAGGGTAGACGAATGCCAGGGCAGTGAGGTAGGAGTAGGTAGTTTGGTAGGGGAGCACCTTCGTAAAACCAGGAATAGAGAGGATGGGATGGGGGTTTGTGTAGGGAAAATCAGGAAAGAAGATAAAATTTGAAATGTAAATAAATTAAATATCCAATAAAGATTAGAAAAAATTAAGGAACATAAAACTTAAAAAAATTCAATGAAAAAATAGATCCAGGGACATAAGCATACTTTTAGGAAAGAATACTTGTTTTAAGTATATGAGGGTATAAGTATGCAGTATATGCAACATGCAGGCAGTGGCAGACATGGTTGAAAACATGATTCATATAGTGATTCTATTGTATTCAGTCGAAAACTACTTATCAATTCCTCTAGTGGCCATACCAATTTACATTTGCACCAATAGTGAGAAAGTGACCCCTTTTCACTACACCCTTCTCCCACTACACCCTTCTCAAATGCATTTCTCTCTCATTATCAGCCTTCCTAACATGTCCAGAGAAATGCATCACAGAGCTTTAAAATTGCATTTCCATGGCAATGAGTGGTATTGGGAACCTTTTAAAATATCTCTTAGCTATTTCTTTCTGGAGAAATGCCTGGTAAGCATGATTTTACTTTTCTTTAGAATCTAATATAGCCAAACTGAAGGAAACGCAGTGTGGAGTGGTGCTTGGGAAAGACTGGGATGGAAATGAGGAGCTTAGGCCAAATATATGCACTCTATATAAAATAAGATGAGTGAGATTTGAAACTTCAAATAGTAGTGTGACTATGTGTGATTATGGTAAAAATTGTGTTACTTCTCCAAGGAAAATGTAAAAAAGTAAAGTAAGTATATTAATGCTGTAGTTATTATTTTACTGTATATATATACATATATGTATATCAGAATATCATATTATGTATGATAGAGATAAAATGTACAATGGTCAATTTTGCTCTTAGAAATGAAACAGCATTCATGGGAGCAAAATGTCAAGGATTCAAACATTGCTTACTATGAAATTACTATCTTGTTTTACTTACAGTTTCCTAAACTATACATTACTATATGTTCATGTTTGTATTAACCTATTAAACAAGCTGCTGCATATGAGCATATTAACAAACAATTTATATCACTTGTAATTGTCTTCATCTTTTGTATATTTTACAGCAGCAATTGTTGAAAGAAACCACTGTTTGATTTACTCATTTACTTTGACACTCGACATCAAACACATAATATTCTGTATTGATACAGATGCAGATATATCTATATGGATATACAGATCTGTATAGATATTGGCACCAGGTAGCTGGGCCCACTTTTGTCGAATATCATCTTGCGTGAACTATGCCAGTCACAAAAGAACATACATGGTATGCCCTCACTGAGAAGTGGATATTAGCCAAAAGCTTAGAATGCCTACAAAAAAATTCATAGATCATATGAAGATCAAATAGAAGGAAGACGAAAATAAGGATGCTTCATTTCTTCTTAAAAGGGAGAACAAAATACTCACAGGAGGAACTACAAAGAGTGGAGCAGGGACTAAAGAAATGGTCATCTAGAATCTACCTTACCTGGGGATTCAACCCATATGCAGCCACCAAACCCAGTCATTCACTACTGCTGATGCTAAAGAGTGCTTAGTTAGAGAAAAGACTGAAGGAGGTGAAGGGGATTGCAACCCCATAGGAAGAACAACAATATCAACCAACCAGACCCCACCAGAGCTTCCAGGGACTAAATCACCAACCAATGAGTACACATGGAGGGACCCAGGTCTCCAGCCACGTTTGTAGCAGAGAATGGCATTGCCCAACATCAATAGGAGGAAGAGCCCTTGGTCCTGTGAAGGCTCATTTCTCCAATGTGGGGGGAATGCCAGGGTGTTAAGGTGGAAGTGGATGGGTGGGAGTGGAAGAAACCTCATAGAAGCAGGGAGAGGGGGGAGGGGATGCAGGAGGGGAGAAAGGAGATAACATTTGAAATGTAAGTATATAAAATATCTAAGAAAAATAAAATTAAGGAAAAAAGAATTATAACCCTACCCATGCCAAATTATCTTCTTCAAAGAGTTGGATTTTACTTTATTGGTTTCCTTTACCAAAGCCTTGAATTCTAGCAAATTTGAATGTTTTGTTTCATTATTTTGTCTTAAATTAGAACTGTATCTTATTACAATATTTAATTTGCATATACAGTTAATTTACAATCAATAATTTTTGCTACAAAAGCATCATTGTATTTCTTCTGAATGTTTATCTAAGAATACATACCTTTAATGGTATAGCGAGTTTGTGGTTTTGCATCTCTTTTTATGTTGCCACTAGGAACAGTAGAGCAGACAGAGAGGCAATACATGTATCCTTGTGCTTGTATGTTGCTAACATATGTGTTTATATATTTTTTTAATTTATCCTCATAGAACAGGCTCCAAGGTTAAAGCTTTGGCATCTAGGTGTAGAAGAATCATTTGCTTAGACTTAAACATTGTTGTCAGTGGTCTATACCTATAGTATTTGTGTTATCAAAACACAAAATCCAAAGAAAAACAGAAATGGATGTGAAAATGATGAAATATTTGTGATGGATAATTTTTTTGTAAACTTGACTGAATCTATACTCAATATATCACAGAAACACACACATACACATACATACATACATACATACATACATACATACATACATACATGTGTGTGTGTGTGTGTGTATGTGTGTGACCTTTAAAAGGGTGAGATTGATGACCCTGAAGGATATAAATACAAACGTCTCATGAAGACCAAGAAAGTCAACCAGCTTGGATCCCTGAGAGCTCTCAGTGACTGAGACACCAACTGGAGAACATTCAAGGGTAGGACAGAGGTTCCTGGTACATATGTAGAAGAAGTGTTGTTCAGTCTCAGTGTAGGTCCCCCAACAACTGGAGTGGAGCTGTCCCTAAAGCTATGGACTAACTATGAAATCCATTCCACAACAGGGTTGCATTGCCTGGCCATAGTCTAAGAGGATGTGCCTAATTCTGCAGATGTGATATGTCTGAGTTGGGGAATAGTCAGGGACGGACACCTTCTTAAAAGAGAAGGAATGGGGGAGAAACTTTGTGTGAAGTGTAAACAATTTTAAAAGTTAAGTTAAAGAGTTTTCAAATAATAAAAGTTATATATAGCAAGAAAAAAATAAAAATTAGTGAGCTAAAATAAAAGAGTATATAAACAAATGGAATGGCATAACTGATTGAACCATACTTACCAAAGAGAAATATCACATTTTATCCTATATGCAGAATCTATGTTTAATTAATGTGTAACAACTATCTCTATTTCTATCTGTCTATCTATCTGTCTATCTGTCTGTCTGTCTGTCTATCTTTATGGTTATATAGTTATTTATATATGGTTATATAACCATATATCCAACCATATGTTTGTGTGTGTGTGTGTGTGTGTGTGTGTGTGTGTGTGTGTGTGTGTAAAATGGGAGCTTTGAGAAAGGAGGAAAGAAAGACATAATGAGTGGATGAGAAAAAAATGACATGTACAAATAATATCATGCAATGAAATGACATTTTGTATGCTATCTAAAAATAGATTTTCATATAAGGATAGTTCAGAAGATCATTTGCTTTCATGAAAGAAACTAACTTGATAACAAGAACATTGAAGATGCATGTGTAAAATACCTACCACACACATGACCATCTCAAAATGTAAAGAAAGCATGAAACAAAACCAAAATTCCCAAAACTGGTCATTTTTGGTATTTAGGAATGTAAGATTATATTTTTACTGTATTGTGTTTCCTTTAAATTTATGGCTATAAAATGTCTAGGTATAAATAATATTAATATTATAATTATTAGCAATAATTAGTATAATGCATATAAACAGAAGTCACTGTTTGGAAATGTAAACAAAATTGTTAACAATGGTAATTATAATTTATGTCATTTTTGAGAACATTTTTTACTGTGTCACTGAGTTCTTTTATACATTGATGTTTTTGGTCTTATCTGTTATAAGAAAGAAACTCTGAAATGCTTATATCTGATTTAGTCAAGTGTGATAATGAAAGACGCAAACCATATTTATAGCTATCACTTAACCAAAATATGAGTTTCTATTATTATTATAGGAACAGAAAATGAATGTTCATAAACCATAAACATATATGAGTGGATGACAGGTTTCTCATGCATTTACAAATCCTCCCCTGAATTGGCAAGTCAATCACCTAAGAGGATTGATTGTGTTGTTGTTTGGAAAAACTGAGAATTTTACAAGATGTCTTCTTTATGTAGAGTTAAAATATGTTTCAATGTGTCAAATGGATTCTTCTCTTTTACAGATAGAATATCATTTCATGTGTCTGAAGACAAGTGCTTTTTTTTGTAGAACTCTCAACAGTAATTGTACTTGAAATAATTTATTATGATCTGACTCTATTTTTCTGAATGATTTTGTGTTTTGTTCTCCTACCTTTTCATATAAAAATATAAACTTGAGACTTTAGAGATGGTTCAGTGGTTATAATAAATACTGTAGACATGAAAATAAGGAAGTGAGTGGGTGGGTGTGGGAGCATCTTCATAGAAGCACGTGGGGGGGGGGCAGGAGGAGGAATGTGAGAGGGGGAATGGGGATAATATTTGAAATGTAAATACATAAAATATCCAATAATAAAACAAAATGAAAATTGTAATAAAAAGGTTAAAAAAAGAAAGACAGAAAAGTGGTCAAGTTCAAAGTAGTTAGCAGGAGCTGGAGTGCACAGTGGTGATAGAAGGACAGGAAAGGTTTCTTGATATCTGGAGCTATGTTAATGAAATAAACACTAATGTCCTAGTGCACACAAGAGAAGCTATCTATAAATTAATCATAGCACATTGTATCTTATAAGGAGGTCTCAAAGTTGATAACTATTTTGTCACAAATAAATGGTAAATGTTTGAAGAATCAGATAAGCTTATTTTGACATGAAAATTGTATTTGAAAAACATGGATTAAATGGTACATTGGTACCTAATTAAAAAGTACACTACTTTGTATATTAGCAGCAGAGATTCCTTGATATGTGAGAGTCTATGAAGAAATTAGATATTTACATAGGTTTTTATTTCTAAGTCTATAGTTCATATAATGCAAATGAACTAATAGTTGCTAGCATCTAATATTAAAGATACTTTCTCGATTCTTTTTAAATAAAGGAGTTGTTTAACCTTCATTTGTAGATTATTTAAATTCCATAAATTTACTTACCATGATGTTTCGAAAAATACTAGCTTTAAGAATACAGACATAGTGATATAGCTGTCTCCTGAGAGACTCAGCCAGAGCATGACATATACAGAAGTGAACACTAGCAGCAAACCATTGAATTGAGAAGAGGGTTCCCATTGTAGGAGTTAGAGAAAGGTTTGAAGGAGCTGAAGGGGCTTGTGACCCCATTAGAACAATACCAACCAACCAGAGGTCCCAGGGAGTAAACCACTACTCAAAGTGTACACATGGGCAGACCCATGGATCCAGCTGCATATGTAGTAGAAGATGACTTTCTTGGGCACCAGTGGGAGGAGAAGCCCTTGGTCCTGACAAGGCTGGATGCCCCAGTGCAGGGGAATGTCAGGGCAGAAAGGGGGGTTGGGGAGGGGGTACACCCTCATAGAAGAAGGGAGATGGGATGGGATAGGGGGCTTATGGATGGGAAACTGGGAAAGGGAAAAACATTTGAAATGGAAATAAAAAATATGCAATAAAAATATTCCTAAGCCATTCTAAACAAATTTCTTTAGGTTGTATCAATTTGATTAATAAATAATTGACAGATATTTTCTTAAAATAATATAATAGAATGTAATGGACTTCTGTCTTATTATGTAGATCACATTAGAACTCTTAAAGGCACTGTCTCTACTGTTTCAGCCTGCTATGTCCATTTTTCTACTACATTATACTATGGCATAGTGTAAATATGAATTGTCTAGCTTAGCCTTTTGTTTTGAACATTATGGATTGTCTAGTTTAGTCTTACGCTTTGAACACCCCCCATAGTATATTTTATTTTATTTTTATGGGGAATTTTATTTATTTACATTTCAAATGTTATCTGCTTTCCCGGTTTCCCCTCTGCAAAACCCCTATCCCATTCCTCCTCCCCTGCTTCTCTAAGGGTACACCCCACTTCCATTTCATCACTCTGGCATTCCCCTACACTGGGGCATTGAGCCTCCACAGGAACAAGGCCATCCTCCCTTTGATCTTAGCCATTCTGACTGGCGTGAGGTGGATACCTCAGGTTCATTTATTTTTTATTCACAGTATTCCAGTCACACCGTCTTCCTCTCTTCCCGGTCTCACCCTTACAAATCTCTTCCTGTATCATCTCCTACCTTCTCCTCAGAGAGGAGGAAGCCCTCTTTGTGTACAGCTACTCTTTTTGATATCTATTCCCAGTAGTTCTAAGTGAAGGCAGACAAGAGATTCAGAGATGGTCCCACAACAATTGTTAGGGGAACCATATGAAGACCGAGCTGTACTTTTGCTACAAATGTGTGGGGGCCTAGTCAAACTCCTGCATGCTTCTTGGTTGGTACTTTGGTCTCCAGGAGACCCCATGGGCCACGGTTAGTTGACACTGTAGGTCTTGTGGTGCCCTTGTCCCTTTTAGCTAGATCAAGTCAATCCCCAACTCTCTCGAATGGAATCTCTGAGCTTAGCATAACATTTGGCTGTGGGTCTCTGGATCTCCGTTCCAACCTCTACTGGATGAAGACTCTCAGGAGTCAGTTATGCTATCCTCTTGTCTACAAGCATGGCAGAATATCATTAATAGTGTCTGGGTTGGCTTTCTTCCATGGGATAATTCTTTTGTAGAACAAATAGTGGTTGGCCATTCCCTCGGTGTTTGCTTCATCTTTATTTCTGTGCATCTTGTAGAGGGGAAATTTTTGGTTTGCATATTTGTGGGTTTATTTATATCCCTCTTCATTCACTGAAAGTCCTCCTTGACTAAAGCAGGTGACCATGTCCTACAGTAGCCACGTCCCCTGCTATGGTCACTCCAATAGACTCCCTGTTGCCTCTCCCATTCTAGTTCTCCAGCTAATGCTACAGATGCTCACACAGATTTCCATTCTCACTCCTAGTCCTCTCCTATTCCCTTCCCTCCACACCTGATCACAGGATCCATACCCCTTCTCACCCCCTCTCCCATTCAGTTCCCTCTTTCCATCCATCTCCGATGACTATTTTGTTTCCCCTTCTGGTCATCCCTTGGGCCCTCCTTATAACAGTTTCTTTCGGTCCGTGGATTGAAGCCTGGTCATGCCAGTGGTCCTGATTTGGTCACTGTGATAACCTTAGGAGGAAGACCCTGGATGGTAGACATATATAACCATGGAGAGGCCTTTGAAAGGTCCATCTGCAGTTCCGTCTTCCAGACCACTATTTCCTGACTCACCGTAACGTGAGTATCAGCTGTCTCATGCTACTGTTGTCAATCTGCAATATTTTTTCTCCTATGCTAGAATCCAAAACTTCTAAATCCCTGAGCCAAAATGAGGCCCTCATCCTGTATGTTATTTTCATTACCCATCACATCAATTTTAAATGAATTCATACACTTTTCATGTGACTTTGCCCTTACTATTTATGGAGTTGTTTAAGGAGTTTTGTTGAGATAATTAACTACCAAATATGCCTACTGTGTTAAGTAATGACTTTTCTGTATTAAGAATAGTGCCCAGAATCAAAGGAACCAAATACTATGGGCCAAAATCTTTGAAAACATGATCAAAACAGGAAAATTGTTCTCACCATAAGCTGTTCATACATAAATATAATATATTTATAACAGGTAGCTTAGTCCAAAACACAGACACTTTATTAATGGGTTTAATTAAAAGAAACAAGATTTATATCAGACAAATAGAATAGTTATTTTAGAGTGTTAGAAAACATATTTCTTTTACAAGGAGAGGGACACAATAATGAAAACCATGATGAGCCCTGAGCGCGCACACCCTCATAATGCTGTGTAATTGCTTTTCATCCTTTCTATCAGCAGTGAAGCTTTAAAACATTGATCAAAGATGATGACTATCACAAAGTGCTTAAAGTGCAAAACACTGTTAAATGTCTTCAGTCTCTGAAATAATTATATCATGAGCAAGCAAAAAGAAAAAAGTGATCCCTCTATCCCTATTTGCCTTCCTTCCTCCAATGATTTTCCAGATAAGGTGATGGCATTAAAGAAATCTGACATGATTGAGCAATATTCACTTAACAATGTCAAAAGATATGTCCCAGACAAAATACGCATACCATGTACCTTCCATTTCTCTGGACAACAAAATTTAACCACTCTACTTATTAACAAATGCACTACTGGTATAGAAAATTTAGAACCTAACCAATAGAAAGATCACAGTTGTTGAGGAAATTTAAAGGTATGTGTTAAAATGTAAAGTCCTTGACTGCTAAGACACTCTGTTGTTGAGCAAGAAAAACACACAATCAGTTTAGGAGAATAATAGATAAAAAAATCTTTAAAACTTGTAAATCTTGTGGGATTTATAACATTTTAATCATATAGCCTCTTTAGAAGATATTTGAGTAGACATTGCTTGATAATTAAAAAAATGGAATTCTGCTAAATATCAGAAGTTGGGTTGAAAATGAATGCTGTGTCTATTTTAGCAGTTGTTTAATAAACCCATATGTCAATATTTTTGCTATCCACCTGGTTTAAAAGTGCTTAATTGGTGTCTTAGTTAGTATTTTATTGCTATGAACAAACACCATGACCAAAGCAACTCTTTTAATGAACATTTAACTGGGGTTAGCTTACATGCTCAGAGGTTCAGTCCATTATCATAAAGGTTGGAGCATGAAAGGGTCCAAGAAAACATGGAGCTGAAGAGTTCTACATCTTGTTCCCAAGGCAGCTTGGTGAAGACTGGATTTCAGGCAGCTAGCACAAGGGTATAAATCCCGTGCCCACACTGACACATCTACATCAACAAAACAACACAGCCTAATGGTGCCATTCTCTGGGCTAAGCATGTACAAACCATCACAGTGGATAATCCAGAACATTTCACAGGTCCCTAAATCAATCTCATAGTCTGATTTGTGACTGATGCAGAATGATACTCAATTTCAATCAGAGAACTAAGAGATTGAGAAGTCAATGCCCCAAGATGGCGTGTTGCCTAGCATTCCAAGTGCACGCATGTTTCATTCTATTCCTTCCTGGGAGAGCACATTGTGGGATATGACTTCATCTCACGTTTGTCAGATGATTTCTGAGACTGAGCAGAACTCTTGATTCTTCCAGCAGTTCCCTGTACATTAACATTCCTCCTCTGGGCTCTGTTATCTGATTGTCTTTTTGCTTACCTGATTTTGTCAGCACTCCAACCCTACAAAAGTCTAAGGATTACTTTCAGGATCAACTTTCAACCAATATATTTATTGGTAGTTATTTAAGATGAGATTTTTAATTTTGTTCCCTTACTGGTTAAACAACAAACATGGAATTCATTGCCCGTGATAAAGTAAAGTGACAATAATAAAGTGGGGATGCGTTTACTACCCCATTTTTAAAGACTTGACAGTAGTAAGTTCATGGAGATCCCTGGGGAGGGAGACACCGTAGGATAGTATTACTATCCTACGTATCCACCGTAGGATAGTATTACTAACTCCAACAGGTGACATAAAGGTATTTAAACTATCTCTGGACATGACTCATCTTTTGTTGCTGCTGTTGTTTAATTTTAATTTTTAAAATGTCATAAATCATGTCAAAAACGTGTTCTTTACCCGCCTTAAATTCCTGCCAAATCCCCTCTGCTTCCCTGTCAACCCCCTACGTTCTCTTGCTCTCTCCAAAAGGAAATCAACGACAACAACAACAACAACAAAATCAGAATCAAAGCAGGCGAGAAACTAAGGAGAAAATCAAGAAAACTGAGCAAACCCAAAATTACTAAAGAAAAGTGCACAAACAGACAAGCAATACTTTGGAATTGAAGAGCTGCTTCTGGGCATGAGGCCTGCTCCGGAAGGAGGTTCATAGCTCAGCCTTTAAATGTTCCAGCCTACAAAAGAAGAAGCAAAATGCTTCATCCAAATTATTGCTGGATGTACTATGGCATCCAGAAGGCCTACTTTGCCATGATTATCAACTGCAACTAGAAGATACACATTTCTGTAAAAGGTAGTCCCACGATTTTATTATACTGTGCTTAACAAATGCGAGGTATCAAGCTTTTAGTCTTTGGAAGATTAGTGGTGGGCGATGTCATAGAAAATGTGTAACAGTCTAAGGATTTTCATGCAAAACTGGAACAAACTTACCCTAAGGTCTGACAACTTCCTCTCACTTATCTAGAACTTAAAAAAAATACTTATTTGCCAATGTCTACAGTTAAATAACCTGAGGTAAGCGTCTTACAAACTGCTTTATTCTTTCAAACCGATCCATAAAATTAATATTTAATTCAATTTTGTAAAAATGTTCATCTGTGATACAGTTCAAAACATAAAATGTCGTGACGGCTTTAAGTAAGAGAAGCTCACCAGGAAGTTTCAGACCTGTTGTATATAAATATGTGCTAGCAGAGATGGAAAGCCCATAACATAACTAACATTGCACATTATTTGTATATACATAGGTAACACAAGGCACAAGAAATAAAGTTTTAGAGCTGAGAAGTATTCCCCAGTCACACAAAATATAATATCCTAGATGAATGCTTTAAATTTTATTAGTGTGTGAATGAGCATGTTATGCTATACAGAAATCAGAAGACAACATTGTGGAGTCCCTGCCTTGCCATAAGAGCAGGAGACCCAGCACACATTATTCTTAGGTTATTAAGCTTGAATGAAAAGCAAGTCTACCAACTGAGTCATCACAGTGGCCAGACTCTCAAGGCTAGTATGGACGTGGTGCTGGAGGGCTACTTGAAATCTGGTTGCAGCTGTGGAGTATTGTGGAGCAGCAGGTAGGGAAAGGTACCCTGATTTCTGGTAGAGATAGGTTGAATCCCCAGGAGACCATAAAAAGGAAGGCAGGTGCATTCCCAGCCTCCCAATTCAATGCCTCACTATCTGCACCCCCCAAACCCCTGTAGAGAGGTTTGAGACAGACCAGTCACATAGGGCAATGCCCCAAGCCCCTCCTCCACATGCGACCTCAGGTTACATAGGCCCAAGACAGATCAGTCACAGAGGACAACGCCCCAAACCCCTTCTCCACAGGTGAGGACACGACCACAGGTCAATTAGGCTCAAGACAGATCAGTCATAGAAAGAGGACCATGACCCCGAATATGCAGATGAGGTCTGACCCATCAAAAAAGCTATTTAATTGTCATGTTCAGAATTAAAAGTATGCAGAAGTTATTCCATCCTCTGAGAGCTTCTGACATAATAGCTGTGCCACCACTTGGGGAAGAGATCCGCTCTCCCAAGATCACCGCCAGAAGCTCCCCTGCACCCCTGAAGGTTAGTCAGTCTCCTGCTGGCTCAGCCCAGCCTGAGCAACAGAAGCAGCAGACAGCAGCTGAAAGGAGAAGGAAAGGCAGCTGAGGGCAGTGAAAGCAGTTCCCCCTCTCTGCCTGAGTTGGTTCTCTCGACCTTGCCTGAACCCACGCAGCTAGCCAGGTGAAAGACTGTGGTGAAGAGCCCTACAGAGTATAGTTTATGCCAGATACTAGTTAGAAAAGAATTAAGAAGGAGCTCGTAGCTCCATTGTTGGTGGGATTGCAGACTGGTACAACCATTCTGGAAATCAGTCTGGAGGTTCCTCAGAAAATTGGACATTGAACTGCCTGAGGATCCAGCTATACCTCTCTTGGGCATATACCCAAAAGATGCCCCAACATATAAAAAAGACAAGTGCTCCACTATGTTTGTAGCAGCCTTATTTGTAATAGCCAGAAGCTGGAAAGAACCCAGATGCCCTTCAACAGAGGAATGGATACAGAAAATGTGGTATATTTACACAATGGAATATTACTCAGCTATCAAAAACAATGACTTTATGAAATTCGTAGGCAAATGGTTGGAACTGGAAAATATCATCCTGAGTGAGGTAACCGAATCACAGAGAAACACACATGGTATGCACTCATTGATAAGTGGCTATTAGCCCAAATGCTTGAATTACCCTAGATGCCTAGAACACATGAAACTCAAGGCAGATGATCAAAATGTGAATGCTTCACTCCTTCTTTAAAAGGGGAACAAGAATACCCTTGGCAGGGAATAGAGGGGCAAAGATTAAAACAGACACAGAAGGAACACCCATTCAGAGCCTGCCCCACATGTGGCCCATACATATACAGCCACCCAATTAGACAAGATGGATGAAGCAAAGAAGTGCAGGCAGACAGGAATCAGATGTATATCTGTCCTGAGAGACACACTCAGAATACAGCAAATTCATAGGCAAATGCCAGCAACAAACCACTAATCTGAGAACAGGACCCCCATTGAAGGAATCAGAGAAAGAACTGGAAGAGCTTGAAGGGGCTCGAGACCCCATATGAATAGCAATGCCAAGCAACCAGAGCTTCCAGGGACTAAGTCACTACCTAAAGACTATACATGGACTGACCCTGGACTCTGACCTCATAGGTAGCAATGAATATCCTAGTAAGAGCACCAGTGGAAGGGGAAGCCCTGGGTCCTGCTAAGACTGAACGTGATTGTTGGGGGGAGGGCGGCAATGGGGGGAGGATGGGGAGGGGAACATATATAAAGAAGGGGAGAGGGAGGGATTAGGGGGATGTTGGCCCGTAAACCGGGAAAGGGAATAATACTCGAAATGTAAATGAGAAATACTGAAGTTAAAAAATAAAAAAAAAGAAGGAGCTCATAGGAGTAGATCTGAGATAATTTCGTATATGAAACTGGTATTGTCTTATCCTGACTATCTCTTCTGGGACAACAGAGAACGCTATAGGGATTTGTAATGACCTGAAGGGAATACCAGTTATTATATTTGAAACGGTTATCACTGACCATTATCTGTATGCTTGTCTTGCAAGTAAACGATTGTCCCATAGAGCTAAGCAGTATTGTGCTGCTGTGGCCAAAGATAGCTATTTGTACAAGATGAGCATATTGTCAATGATGAGAATATAACACAGTTGATTGGAGAGATTTTCACAAAGAAGTCTATGGATTTGTCTATCAGAACCTCTCTTAGAGATAACAGATTTGCAGAATATGGTAAATTCTTGCTTCCCTGTTTAGCCAGATGAGTTGACATTTACTCCATGCCTGCCTACCGCTTTCAAGGAAGATGCTTACAGTTACTTTCTGTTAAAGATCATTGTTCTTTGCCTTAAGTTCATTATTTCTGGAAATTCTAACATGAGTATCCCAGAAGTACATATTTTAAATTGATTCTAGATGCTGTCAATGTTGACTCAATTCCACTTCCTGTAAATCTAACATTTACCTATGTCTATTTATATTTCTGTTAGAGTTTTCATTGCTGGGATTGTTTATACATCCAGATGGCTGTTCATCATTGAAAAAAGGCCAGAAACACCAAGGAGAGAACTAATGTGGAGGCCACAGAGCAGTGCTTCTTGTGTGTTCAAATGGCTTCAATCTTCTACCCAACAGAAATAAACCAGGACCACAGTTCCATGACTTGCACCACCCTAATGTCTGTGCTCTCTGGCATCAATCACCACTTGAGAAAATGCCTCATATATATGCCTACTTCTCAATCTTATGGAGGCAATTTCTTGATTCAGGTTCCTTCTTCTTTGACGATTTCAAATTTTGTCAAGTTTATAGGATACGAGCCAACATCCCTTATATCAAGCTTAATTTCCAAATGAAGGCAGTAAAAAGGTCACGGCTTTATTAAGCATGTTCTAACTCTTCCATGTTCTGCTGAAGATGCACTGATTATTTCCCTAGAACAATTATGTCTTTCCAGAAATACATAACCTTTATTATTATATAAATATTTCAATATATATTTAATAATACTAGTATTAATAATAGTTTGATCAATATTATGTTACATAATAAAGCTGTCAGGAAAATCTAAAACAACAAAATATTTAATATGTATGCATAAATTCACAAAAATATAAAATAAATATGTCAATGACAATACTTTTCATTTTGTAAATAGATTATTTTCATACCATATATTCTGATCACAGTTCATCCTCCTCAATCCCTTCCAGATCCTCCCCACTTCTTTACTCAAATGCACTTCCTTACTCTCTCTCTCTCTCTCTATATATATATATATATATATAAATATATATATCTTAAAAACAAATTGGCATATTAAAATAAATAAAATAATAACAAGCCATAATAGAATAAAACAAACAGGAAAAAGGAGCTAAAGTGTGAATATGATTTTTTTCTATAATTGACTTTACAGCCATATATGATATTTGTAATTATCTTTCTTTAAAACCCCTTTTCATTCATTCTGACTTCATTCAGCATGAAACTCACAGTGTTTTAGTTCTTCATGTAGGAGGGTGATTGACACTTTCATTTCTGAGAAGTCTGACTGAATTGAATTGTTATCATTTTCCAATGACCTTAATCTTGAGATGTAGCTTAAAATTCATCAATATTCGAAAAGATCTCCACTGTAGATATTGCCATAAACTTCCGTAGTGATATAGGAAGTCAAACTCCCTCCAGATCAGATGAACCCAACATTCATCACCTTATTAAAACTAACTCAGTTCTTAGGCTATTGATTCAGCAGGATCCTAAACTGGCCAAAGGGAAATCTTTATTTTTCAGTTTAGTAGACTAATAATGTGCCTCTTGGCAGAAACAGCTCTCCATTCTCTAACCAAGACTTCTAGGCCTGCAGAGGACAAGGTCACTGGCACACTAAAGAAAAATATCTGTTAGTGGTTCTCTGGGGAAATGGTGAATTTTACCATTCCCATTTACATGCTTTACCTCATGAATCTAGGCTATATGATAAATGATATCATTTCCTGGATGTTGATTAACAGGCTGTAGCCCCTAATAGCTCTGTCCTAGATTCCCCACTGGTGCCTTTACTACAATTTTGAAAGGCTATTATACTGATATGTTAAACTGGCTGCTTCAGGATCTTTGTAAATGTGGTAAGACCAAAACTTCCATTACTATAAGTCCATCAATACACTTCAGCTGCAAAATGAATTTTTTGTTTAGAAGCAATTTTATGTAGAATGCCGTGAAGATGGTTAAGGCATTCTGGAAGTCCATTCATTGTTCCTTTGGAAGAAGCAACATTATATACATGAATGTCAAATGTTTACCCAGAGTAAATATTAGAATAAGAACAAGGTGCTTCTATTTCTGTGATTCTAGAAGTAGCCAAAAATAATGAACCTACTGCTAGGGGACTGGTTGGTCACCACAAAGAATGATGTTATAGCTATGGAACTATTGGATATTATTCACTTATCAGTATCCATACCTGGATTAGTAGTGAAAAATGACATCGACATTATTTAATTTATAGATGATTTCTGTTCCTGCCACTATAACCACCATAGTGAGCAATGAAGGTGATGACTGTGGAAAGAGGTTACAATTCTCTTCAGAATGTCTCATCTTGAATACAAAAGTACGTCTCTACTGAGGCCACCTTTTGCTGAGCACTTACACGGGGTTCACATATCCTTCCTCGCTTGGGCAGATCGGTCCACATAAATCTTCCGTGTTTATTTTTATCAACGATCTTCTAATCAAGCATCTTCCAAGTCTCTGACCATTCAGCCAAAGCATTGGCTTTAGTCCATAATTTAGAATACAACCACATACCTGACTATTTTCCTCTCTAGCAAAATATAAAACAATGTGAGTGCCTGGATTGCTGGCCACTGTGAATATTCCCCTTCACCATTGTCCTTCAGTGTTATCCCAGAAAGGGGCAGTGATTCTGAGCTACCCATTTATTTCTGAGTGCTCTTGAAAGAACCTAGTCTATTCTTATCAGTCTACTACCCTTAGGTCACGTGATGATCAACAATGTACCAGGAGAATCATAAGTACTTGCGAAAATTGATAATACTCATTTTTTCACAAAAGTTACTTGCTTTTCCATGACATGCTTTTACCCAAGTCTTTAGCTCAGTGAAATGCAATGTTAATGCCAGAGTACCTGTTCAACAGACCCAAATTCATGAATTCAGCCCAGATTATTTTTACATTTCTTTCACTATTTTTGCCTAACATTTCATTTCGACCAAATCTATATCTCAGTCATACACTTCTATGAGCTAAGAAAGGCAAGAAATATTTTAGTAATATTTAGCATTTCCTCATGGATCACATGGTATAACTCATTTCTAGGATCATACTTACGCATGAGTCTGCTTATAGCACCACAAGGAAAGACAGGTGGTGATTGTGGGATCAAAGCACCACCAGTAATGCCTTGCTTAACATAGTGTTCATGAAGAACCATTTATGTTTCTATGGGAAAAAGTAGTGTTAATAACCTTAACTAACCTGGAGAAAACCTAACTGCGAGGGTAGGGAGGCATCTGCAGCACAGGACTGGAGACTGCTTCTGGACGTAAAGGTAACCTACCAGAATCTGAGAATTCAGTCTGAAGTTTCATCAAGACTCGCATACATTTCTATCCCAAGTTTCCAGACCCTAATCTTACATAATCATTTTGAACTGTAGTTGCAGATATTCTGCAAGGTGAAAATTCAAAATACATATCAAGTCAGCTAATAATACAATGACATATGGTCTTAGATAACTTGAGCCCTGTGGCTGCCAGAAAGCAGATTCTCTCTAGACAGACTCAGAGGCCTTTAGATTATTTATGCATATCTTGAGCTGGAAAATAGCTGCCCTAAGCTTATTTTTCTTTGTTTCTTTATCCAGATATGCTAGAAGCAAGCACCCTGCATCCTTTTATTGCTTAGTTGTCCAGCTATGCTTAGAAGTTACACCGAGAGCCACAAAATTACTTGCCCCTCAACACTGGCAGCTCAATTCTATTTATCTTGTGTAATTCTTTAAATAGCTCATAGCATGAATTACCAGTGCTCTCATAGCAACCTGAGATAGTTTCTTATACATAGTGGGCTTTCAGAGGCAGACCTGGTATTGCTGAGACCGTAGAGAAATCTTTAGAAATTGTTTTTTTTTATAACATGGCTTCTAGTTCTGAAACCATTTTTAGAAGGCAGCTGTAGAAGACCTAATTTTATGTAATGTGTATGGACACACATACTTACATGTATAAAAGAGCATTTACTGGATGGCACTGAAGCATGAGATTCTTGATAGTTCAACATTGGTTATTCTATCTCAGAGAGGTTGAGAACCTATTCACTGTAACAGATCAAGCTGGATTCCTCTGCAAACCAATCTGGTATTCACAGACCAAAAAAGGTGGCATACTGGAGTATCATTAGTCTTCTGTCCACATTGGAAATCTAAATAATTTGGAATCTTACAGCATATACAGAAAGATATATACAATTATCCACAAGAAGTAAATGAAAGTAGTCAGGAAATCATTTATCTACTTAGAATTTTTCTATCTAGACTATACATATAAGGTGTGATCTACATGTGAGTGGTCTTATAGCCTCAACTAATAATTTATGGAGCTTTGATCATATATCTAACCACAATCATGCCATTTAATTTGACTCAGATCATGCCATTTAACAAAACAGATTAAGCATCATAAGCCTTATTCTGGCTTCCCAGGAGATTACTAGCCCATTCTTGACCATTTAGAATTGGTAAAATTTTCTAAGCTAAAGTTGTGTGTAGAGTGGAGGTTAGTAAAGACTGAAGAATAGAGGAATGATTGATGTGGATAGTTTGTTCAATGGGTACTAAGCTATATTAAAGGGAAGATAGACATGCTTGTGGGTTTATTGTTACACAATGGAGGAAGGGGAGCTACAATTAAGAGAATGGGCTGTATAAGCCAATAAGGTAAATGAAAGCATGTCTAAAATTGTATCCATAAATATATATTGAATATTTGAGGATATATACACATATACATATATGCTATAATAATTTAAAGATGACACAACCTGTATTCACATTAAATATCAAATTACACCATTACCCATTAATATGTACAATTTTTGAGACCAGATAGGAATACATTTCCTAAGAGTACAATCACTTTACTGGCCTGGGTGGCACTTGATTATATCTACTCTTGAAAACAAATGTCTTTATCTTCCTACAGATTTTAAAAGAGTTATTCTCCTTGAAACTTCAATTTTCTACTATATTGAAATCAACGGATCTGTAGCCTCCTTTTTTGTAATTTTTTCTTGCTGTTAATATAGAACCATGACTTTCTAGTTTTGAACAAACTGGAGAGAGTAGGGGAATGAATAGTGTGCATAAAATACATAACAATAGGGAATGTTAACTCTCTATGAGATGATAACCTACTCTAAACCTATTTTGATGATCAATTACATAGGCTGAGAGGATAGAGTTGAACTTGCTAACATTTACAGCCCACACAATAGTGTGGATTATATGGCTTTCTTTTACATGTTTGTCTCAGTATAGACAACTTGACCCTAGGTATATAAAGCAAGAAAGGGTTACCTTTCTTGGGCTATTGTAACAATTAAATGACACCATTTAATCAGAAGAATTTAACATATAACGACTTTAATTATTGAATGATTTCTCTTCCTATAAACAAATCCAAAGCAGATTAAATTGTTTGCTTATATACCTATCACTTCTAAATGAATGTTGATTTTTGGTGACAACAGAAACATTTTTGTTGTATTAAAATAAGTAACTTTGCATAGTGCTTGAAATAGAAAACTTGAAAAAAGAAAACCTGATCTGTTCTAGTTAACATTTTCCTGACTTGAAATATTTGTCATCTGAGAGGTAAGGGAAATAGACTTTTCTTATTGTGCCTTTATTTTCCTGTATATTAACCTTTCTAATGCTCCAGTTCTTTCCAAATCATAGCTATTCTAATATTTGTGAATTAGAAATAATTTATGTAAAAGTTATGACACATGGTAATTTTTCTTTAAGTTTTTATGCCAAGGACATTATCTATAAATTGATTCTTCATATTCCAAGAGGATAATAAAATTACATTATTATTACCTTTACTTCCTCAAAATTGTCCTATATATTTCTCCTTACAGTTTTTCAAATTCATGTCATTTTTTTCTCTCATTTGTTGTTGTTACACACACACACACACACACACACACACACACACACTTAGAGAATGACAGCTACACAAAATATATTCAAACAAAATATTTTATTGTACTTTTCTCTTCCCCAACTCTTTAGCGCTTAATAAATATAAGATAACCTTACTCTTAACATAACATTTCTCATGATGTATCTAATGCTGTAATAGACAAGAATTTCCCTAATTTAAAAATGGTACATAAAACATAGAAAAAGATTCCTAATCAGAATTAGAGAAAAGATACCCATTCTTAGTTCTATGATGCTGAAAATGCTTCTCAAAACATACTTGTTTGGCAAACAGTCAGGCAATTTGGGGAAAAAGTCACAATAAACTTATAATTCACATGTCCTTAAACAGAAACTCTTACTGTTGCTTTATATTTGCAAACTTTTGTTTTGTTTTCTGGTACTACATTTAGAACCAAGTACTTGGTCATGCTAGACAAGATCTCTATCACAGAGCTAAAAATATAACATACCACCAGAGGCTACATTTTTAAATTTAACTAATTCTTCCTCCCAGGGTAGCCATCATGTGTCAATAGCTTTTGCATAGGATGTGGGTCTCATGGGACATTCTTCAATCTATTCTAGATTGTTGATTACCTTTTATTTTGTGCAGGTCTTGTGCAAGCAGTCTCAGCTGGTGTGGGTTTATAAGGATGACATTCTGCCCTGTTTAAAAGACACTATTTTACAGCTGTCATTATTGCCTTCTAGTACTCTTTGTCTTCTCAGAACAATAAAAGAAGAATGATATTGTTTGTTGGGATTTAATTTCTATAGGTGATGTTGGAGGTGGAGCAAAGGTTGGTATAATCAAGAAAAAAGATATTTAGAAAGATCATGGATAAGATCATATTTATGTGTGTGTACAATATATTAGATAGATAAATAGATAGATAGATAGATAGATAGATAGATAGATAGATAGATAGATAGATGATAGATATATATGAGAATAGTAAGGAGAGAGAGAAAGAGAGAGAGAGGGGGAGAGAGGAAGAGAGGGGGAAGGGGGAGGGAGGAAGGGGGAGAGAGAGAGAGAGAGAGAGAGAGAGAGAGAGAGAGAGAGAGAGAGAGAGAGAGAGAGAGAGAGAGAGAATACATTTTCAGGTGGGTAGTTTACCTGGATTTTTCCTCTATGTTTAGAAGAAACTTTTCTCAGAATCATAATGTATTAATTAAAACTCATGTCCTCTCTTATGGCTGTTGACTAATAGGGCTCCTGTGATCATACTCTGAACAGTACAAGCCATTCCCACATTCCTGGGTTCCCAGAAGAGCTAGATATGTAGAGTTTATTTGACTAAGACACCACAGAGGTTGGTCACCACATTAAAATCAAGTTACCATTGAGGCTTCCTCCCTTCCTCCTTTCTCTCCAGCTGTCCTAATGTCATGTTATGTAGGCTTCTGGAGGAGACAGATCATGAGTGCCCAGAAAAGATATAACTTTTGGTGCCATATTGGTATAAGGATTTTCAGTTAACACACATTTTAGAGTGGTAATTACAGCCACCTCTTAGAGGATACCTATATCTGCCAAAACTGACATAGTATCAAAATGTGTTATAAATATATCTACACATAGTTTAGTGTAGTGCTCACTCATTATGGAAGGAAATTATATTTTAGTAGGTTTTGGCAAACAGCATAACATGCAATCTTTCATCTGTATAATGAGGCATTAAGGTTCTCACTCTGTGAGACTAGTTGTACCTTAGTAATACATTGTCTTACATAATTACTCATGTTTGAAAGTTGTTCCATTCAGTAAAAATGTTGTTAAAAGTTGAATCTCATCATCTTCTAATTTATTTAGAAATAGTACACTAGGGCTAACAGTATTTTATATAGCTTTAAACATTAAAACCATATGGTATTTTCTCTAATGTAACCAAACAGCCTCTATTTTTCTTTTCAAGATTACAGTAAAATGTAAAATGTTACATGAATCAATTACAATGGTTGCATAAATTTTTTATGGTTGTGCAAAATTCTCAAGAATGATTCATACCATTGTATAAAACACCATTATATGCTTATTTTAAAAATATCTTGGTCAAAGATTTTAATATCATTTTTACATCAGATACCTTTTCTCATTTTAATCCTGAATGCATTGTTCTCAGTCTCAGAAATTAATCTTTAAAAGAAACATATGTTCAACATTTCTTTGAGCAACAGTGAAATGTCTGAGAGAGGGAAGAGTAGATCAAAGTGGGAGGAAAATAGAGATGGATGTACTCAGTTGTTAAATAAGAGGCTCAGTCAGGAAACTTATTTGAAAAGCTCTCAAGGATAGAAAGTCTAAAGCAGAGTTAATTAAAATAAATGTAAGCATCGCTGCCTAATTGTGACCATTTTCCTCCCGCACCTACTTGATCTCACTTTAATCCTCACAGTCTAAATATAAAATAATGGTCAGCCTTGGCAATTACTTTCCTAAAGCTAATCCATCAATGACATTTAAAGAAACTAAAGGATCAAGAGGGGATTTTGTTTTCGTAAAATAGAGATTGCTTCTTTACTATTTAACCTTAAGCATAAATTGGACATTAAACCAACTAGGTTTCGAGGAGGGAGACGAGTTTTCATATTCCTGCAGTTACCTAGGATACCAGACCCCTGGTATATTGAGACACCTGCATAATTGTTCTAAGTACATTATACCAGATCACTCATGAGGCAGATAAAACAAAACCATTTAGTCAAGTAATATTCTGATAAAATGAAGTTTGCAAAATTAGGCTTGATTTTCTTTTTAATCTCAATCTACTGAGAAATAGAAAAAGCTGCCTTTTTCCCGTGTGAATATTTTTAGATAAACCACTGTTGTATGTAGTTTCCAACCTAATTCTGTAACCACAAACTAACTGAAAACTCTTACTTTTGTTGCAGAAATATTGATACTGATGATGAAAGGTAATGATGAAAATTTATTTGCTGCATTTGAATTTTGAAATAATAATACTTTCTAATTCTCTATTTTAATGTTTATGATATTAATATAAAAATTAAATAGCATACTTACATTTTAGTTGAAAAAAATTCATGTCATATATTTCCACTGTACAAAAACATTCTGTAATTTATTGTCTTGTGTGCTTGTTCTTCAGTCCATACCTACTATGATTTATCCACATAATGGTTGTAAGTTTCATGTACCTCATATCATATTTCTCAAATTCTATTCATATGCCAAATCCATGTCACAAGCAATTCTTTGTTAACTAATCCAATAATCTCTCAACACATACAACTTCTGATATCCTATGATATATTTCCATAGCAATCAAAATGATTTTTAAAAATTACTGTTGACCAAAACACTACTCAAAATAATCTCAGTGCTTTGTATTAGCTTGATAGAAACTCAGCCTAATTTTATTGACATGTAGTATCCTATTAGGTTTTCCTTTGGCTGTTCCTCTAGATGAACCTCTTTTTGCAGTCTCTGTCTCCCCCATCCATCAAATTTTCTGACTGTTTGACAGTTTGTCCATAGTAAATTTTC